>NC_088233.1:41251580-41541580 GCF_036934945.1 Oncorhynchus masou masou
CACCGTTGTTGTCATGTATTCGTGGTGGTAACAGAGTCCATTAGAGCTGGGTTAACACCAACACCGTTGTCGTCATGTATTCGTGGTGGTGACAGAGTCCATTAGAGCTGGGTAACACCAACACTGTTGTCGTCATGTATTCGTGGTGGTGACAGAGTCCATTAGAGCTGGGTAACACCAACACTGTTGTCGTCATGTATTCGTGGTGGTGACAGAGTCCATTAGAGCTGGGTTAACACCAACACTGTTGTCGTCATGTATTCGTGGTGGTGACAGAGTCCATTAGAGCTGGGGTAACACCAACACTGTTGTCGTCATGTATTCGTGGTGGTGACAGAGTCCATTAGAGCTGGGTTAACACCAACACTGTTGTCGTCATGTATTCGTGGTGGTGACAGAGTCCATTAGAGCTGGGTTAACACCAACACTGTTGTTGTCATGTATTCGTGGTGGTGACAGAGTCCATTAGAGCTGGGTTAACACCAACACCGGTCACACTCCAGTTACACTTCGGTGATTAACTCTGAGCTGCACCGACCCGCTTTATGGCTCTATGGCTGAGTGGCACAGTGGAAAGACACCTTTTACAGGAGCCAGCCAGTGGTTCATCCCAAAAGCATTTTCAGAAGAAGAACTAAAGCAGGCTTCTATGGCCGGAAAACGCAAAGCTATTGACAATGATGAATGGAAGCTTTGCACGCAAAAGCCTTTCGCCTCCCACCTACTGACTGTAGCCTACAAGACCTTTGTACTTCCCCACTGTGTATCTAATCTCCTATGTTGTCTCACTCAACAGAGGCAATGGTAGGGGTGACCAATGAGAAGGTGACCGCAAAGTCTAGTGGGCCATAACACAGGTGTGCACCTGACCTCTCCTAAATCAGTAAAGACCTGACGCTATGGCTGGAGATTGTGTCAGCATGTGAACTCTGTGTGTGTGTATGATTCACTCCTATCCCTATACGTGCCTGTGTGTTTTCCCATTGTCCTTTGGCAGGCAGGCAGCTTAGTGAGCCCTGCATGTGTCCCCTCCCTTTGTAGCCCGAATGGCTTGATTATGTCATTAACACATCACAACATGAAAGTCCCACTTGTCAATGCACATGTATGTTTTCATGTCCCCCACATGTAAACACAGCTTGTCTGGCAGGCAGGGGGCAAATAGAGTGTGCTCCTGGTAACACACACAGGCACACTGACACATCAGACAGACACACACACGCAGACCCACCCAAACACACACGCAGATACACACGCAGACACACGCACGCACGCACACACACACACACACACACACCCCATCCCACCCCCATTCCCCCAATAGCTGCCTGTATAATGGAGAAGTGGTCCATTTCATCGCCAGCAGCATTGTTAGGTTCGTCCAGGCAGCATGGGCTGGTGGCGACAGACAGACATGGAGGATATGTGGGCTACAGTACAGTAGACTGAACTTCATACAGGCGAAGCGAGTGTATTTAGTGCTAGCTGTCCATACGAGGCGATCAAAGCACTGATTTACCTGTCAGAGGACAGAGCCGCCCCATACCCAGGTGTGAGAGTTAAACGGGAAACTGTGGGGGGCTGGCTGGCCATCTGTGAGTGAGTGAAAGGGGGTGGAGGGTGGAGTGCTAAGCTACCACAGGAGACTTCCCTCCATCAATTACATGAAGAAGGTCCAGGCGGCCAACGATCAAAGGCAGCAGGCGACTACGGCTCACGCGAGCCAAGCGGTCAATGACCCACATCAAAGACTCCAGTACACGTTGGCACCAGCCACGCCAGAGCAAAGAGCTGCAGCAGGTCAGGGCCAGGGCATCGAGGGCAAAGAGAGGCGGGCTGCGGGTAGACAGTGCTGGATGGATGGTGGAGGAAATGGCTGTCTGAATCTGATTTCTAAAGGCCCTCCTCCTCCTTCTTCTCCTCCATATCCTCCTTCTTCTCCTCCATATCCTCCTCCTCCTCACTTTTCATTCTCCTATATAGCTGCATATATCAGACAGTGGACCTGGCTGATCCTCTCCTCCAGCTCTCCTTTCAGAATTACTGACACACACAACCAGCCTGGCCTGGGGAGCATCAGCACCACCGCAGACCATATTGACATACTAGAGTTCAAATGGAATTGGTTTTCTTTCAAATACTTGACCTGTACTTGATTGAGCTAGCCTGGTGCAATGGAACCAAGGGAACATTCTCAAAAATGTACAGTATATTATAAACCGGGTGGATCTAGCAGGAATGCTGATTGGCTGAAACCATGGTATATCAGACCTTATACCACAGGTATGACAAAACATTTATTTTTACTCTTCTAATTACTTTGGTAGTCAGTTTATAACAGCAATAAGGCACCTCAAGGTTTTGTGGAATATGGCCAATATGCCAGGGCTAATAGCTGTTTCCAGGCGCTCCACGTTGCATCGTGCAAAGATGGTATATTGGCCATATACAGTACCACGCCCCCCTCGGGACTTATTGTTTAAATATACCACCACAGAGTTGAGCAGAGCCAAATTGGGCACTGCCTTGGGCACTGTGAGGGACTGTGTCTGTTAGCGTGCAATGCTTGAAACATGAGGCTGGTTTAGCTGCCGGGCCACATGGGGAGTGAGATGTTATGAGGTGAGGTATTTTCGACTGGGAGATGGACGTGTAATGCATTCCAGACCTTTCGGCCGCACACCGCCCTCCCCAGCTACCTATAGGCATCAACCTTCTTCCCTTTCCCTATAACAATAAACCCACTGCAGCTCAGGAAGAGCTAATTTCAGACCGAAAACAGAACTCCCTCTTCTGCCGTTTCCTGAGGCCCAGTGAGAAGGAGCGCAGCCAAACGCAGAGCAGAGCACAGACACTGGGATGGATGCTGGAACCCGGACCCAACCTGACCCCTAACCTCTGACCATGTCCTGTGGACTTGACCGTGGGGAAACCTGGTAGGTGGGAGACCCCTAGACCTCTCCAGTCCCACACACACCCTTTCCCCAATTGATCTTGAGTCTGAAGAACTCCCCAAAGAGTCTTTGCTGATCTTAAGCATTCCTATAACACGATACAGCTATCTCAGCCACCTCACTGCTTGACAATAGGGATGTAGTTGACTGTGTGATGTCTGACCTTGGAGCTTACCCTGTAATGAGGATACAATGTAACTAGGTGCACTTCCTAACCCTGTAATGAGGATACAATGTAACTAGGTGTGCTTCCTAACCCTGTAATGAGGATACAATGTAACTAGGTGTGCTTCCTAACCCTGTAATGAGGATACAATGTAACTAGGTGTGCTTCCTAACCCTGTAATGAGGATACAATGTAACTAGGTGTGCTTCCTAACCCTGTAATGAGGATACAATGTAACTAGGTGTGCTTCCTAACCCTGTAATGATGATACAATGTAACTAGGTGTGCTTCCTAACCCTGTAATGAGGATACAATGTAACTAGGTGTGCTTCCTAACCCTGTAATGAGGATACAATGTAACTAGGTGTACTTCCTAACCCTGTAATGAGGATACAATGTAACTAGGTGTACTTCCTAACCCTGTAATGAGGATACATTACAACTAGGTGTACTTCCTAACCCTGTAATGAGGATGCATTACAACTAGGTGTACTTCCTAACCCTGTAATGAGGATAGAATGTAACTAGGTGTACTTCCTAACCCTGTAATGAGGATACATTACAACTAGGTGCACTTCCTAACCCTGTAATGAGGATAGAATGTAACTAGGTGTACTTCCTAACCCTGTAATGAGGATAGAATGTAACTAGGTGTACTTCCTAACCCTGTAATGAGGATACATTACAACTAGGTGCACTCCCTAACCCTGTAATGAGGATACAATGTAACTAGGTGTACTTCCTAACCCTGTAATGATGATACAATGTAACTAGGTGTACTTCCTAACCCTGTAATGAGGATACAATAACATATTCCAAGGTGTACTCCCAGTACCAGAGCTCTCCCACAGTGCAAGTTACTCTGAGGTGAACTTCTTCGACTGGGTTGCATAACCCAGATGATACTGGATATTGGATACTGGATATCAATGATGCCATATGGCTGGAGAATTATCTAAATTAATGTACAGTATGTGTGTTTATGAATAGAGCCCTGTGGGAGGTGGTCTCCTCAGGCCTAAGCGACATAGGTGCCACTAGGGGGCCACTGACCATTGTTTTAAAATAAGAAAATACTGTTGAGTATTAGAATAGTAGAATACACAAGGTGGAATTTCAAAGTTTTGCTCTTATTATGTTAGTCACTGACAGTCACGTACTTAGCCCATGTCAGCTAACATTTTTTTGGACTGGTAAGTTAGTCTACATTGTGTATGTGTCACGCCGGCTCCTGCTCCCCCTCTTTGGTGCTCGAGGGCGACAGGCTGCCCATCATTACGCACACTTGTCACCATCATTACGCATATCAGCACTTCTTTGGACTCACCTGGACTCCATTACTTGGTTGATTGTCCCTCCTACAGTATATCTGTCTGTTCCTCAGTTTGATCCCTGCTTCAGTATTAATGTCATTTTGTTCCCCCTGTCCGGACACTGTCCGTGTTTTGTTTCATGTCTGTTATTCATTAAATGTTCACTCCCTGTACATGCGTCTCGTCTCCCAGCGTCTGTCCGTACAGTATGTTTATTTATACAGTAATTATTATTCAATTTGTCCTCACCTGGGATTTGAACTCACAATCTCTTGGTTCACGGCATTACAATATTAAAAACACCACACCATTACTATACTTCTAATGGTTTTGGACCATCTGGAACCATCACGTGGGGGTCCTGACGACTGGTAAAACAAATGTCTTGAAAACATTTGACAAAAATCCGAACATGGTGCTCACATGTTATCTTATGTTAAGTTAATGTAATAACGTGTGACAACACGTAAAGCAACATGTGATAAATTCTATCAGCCTGAGCCACACTGCAGCAGTCTATGGCCAGTGATGTAAACGGGCAAAAGCGGTGAGGGAGGATCACCCTTCTCAAATTGAACAGTAATCTGCACCTCTGTCATGTTGTACACAAGGCAGCATGGTGCATCGTCCAGAAACATTCACCATCGCTTTTCCAGAATATATGTTCGAATTTAGTTTTCATTGGGAAGGCAGATAACTTCTTAAGGCTTGAATCCCGCTAACGGGGTCGATATGACAACAGCCAGTAAAAGAGCAGGGCGCAAACATAGAAGTATTTTACACCATTTTAAAGATAAACTTGTTGTTAATCCCACCACAGTGTCTGATTTCAAAAGGCTTTACGATGAAAGCACACCAAACGATTATGTTAGGTCTGCACCTAGTCACAGAAAAACATTTTTCCAGCCAAAGAGAGGAGATACAAAAAGCAGAAATAGAGATAAAATGAATCACTAACCTTTGATGATCTTCATCAGATGACCCACATAGGAATTCATGTTAAATGTTTGTTTTGTTCAATAAAGTTCATATACAAAACTCTGAGTTTACATTAGCGCGTTATATTTAATAGTTCCAAAACATCCGGTGATTTTGCAGAGAGCCACATCAATTTACAGAAATACTCATAATAAACATTGATAAAAGATACAACTATTATGCATGGAATTATTGATACACTTCTCCTTAATGCAACCGCTGTTTCAGTTTTAAAAAAAGCTTTACCGAAAAAGCACACCATGCAATAATCTGAGTACAGTGCTCAGACAACAACTCAAGCCATGCAGATATCCAACAAGTTGTGGAGTCAACAGATGTCAGAAATAACATTATAAATATTCACTTACCTTTGATGATCTTCATCAGAATTCACTCCCAGGAATCCCAGTTCCACAATAAATGTTTGATTTGTTCGATTAAGTCCATAATTTATGTCCAAATTCCTCCTTTTTGTTCACGCGTTTATCCCAGTAAATCCAAATTCATGACGCGCAGGCCAGACGAAAAGTCAAAACGTTCCGTTACAGTCCGTGGAAACATGTCAAATGAAGTATAGTATCAATCTTTAGGATGTTTTTAACATAAATCTTCAATAATGTTCCAACCGGAGAATTCCTTGGTCTTCAGAAATTCAATGGAACGCAAGATAATTCTCAAGTGAACGTGCGTGACCAGCTCGTGGCTCTCTGCCAGACCACTGACTCATTCAGCTCCCATCCCCCCCTCGTTCACAGTAGAAGCATCAAGGTTCTAAAGACTGTTGACATCTAGTGGAAGCCTTAGGAAGTGCAATTTGACCCCATAGACACTGCATATTTGATAGGCAAAGAGTTGAAAAACTACAAACCTCAGATTTTCCACTTCCTGGTTGGATTTTTTCTCAGGTTTTTGCCTGCCATATGAGTTATGTTATGTTATGTTTTTGTTTTGAGCCAACTTTGCCGTGGGCTTTGAACGGGGCACCTGGCTCACGCCGGTATGCAGCCCAGTTACAAAACGAATACAATACACTTTTCACCCGGTGCGAACTCCTTCCACCGGGGCAACCCATGCCAGGAATCCCCTCAATATCTAATGTTTAAAGTCTTCCAAAAACAGATTTTCACATTTCTCACGTGATCACAGTGAATTCATGTGGTTTTTCCCTAAGTGATGGCATAAATCATGGCAAAATGAAATGTGTAGAATTTAATTAACTTCAAAACTGAAAAATATTGTCTCCACCCCATGGCAAAATGTGTAAAATTGCTAATTTTTTCTCTCTCCGCCCCATGGCGAAAGGCATAGAATTGCAAAAAACATAATTTTCAAACTGCAACATATTCTCTACCCCAATGGCAAAATATGTAGAATTGCAGAAAATGTTCTTTGAAAGCTTTTTTTTGTGGCAATGGGGGACAGGTTCATTTAATAGAAGCAGGCCCCGTGTGTCACACGCACAGATTGACGGCTTTCTTGGTCTGAGATGATCGCTCCTGCTTGATTTCATTAAAGAGGAATGTGCGTGTATGTGTGTGTGTATGTGTGTGTGTATGTGTGTGTGTATGCATGTTCGTGTGGGTGCTCGTGTGTATGCTGCACTCTCCCTCACCATGTCGATTCAATTTTCTGCTCTCTTTCACTCCCTCCGTTTTTGTTTTAATTCCTCTCTTGCAAGGCATCTGATCCCGTGGACCTCCAGACATGAGAGAGCTTTCGGTACATTCCACCCTCCCAGATGGGGGTGCTTTGAACTCAGCTCCTCTCTTCCACATCACACTACACGGCCTGGACTGAGCCGAACCGGGCCTAACCAAGCCAAACCGGGCCATGACCCATTCTTCTGCTTCTGTGGACCCATCCTCCTATGCCACCTCTGGCACAGTTCCCCAGTCTAACAGTGTCACTCCCCCCTGAACTCCTTAAAATCCCTTTTATTGACCTAATTTTGAGGTGACGCATATATGATATATGAGGGGGCCTTGTGGTGGGGTAGCAAGGCTGCATACCTCTCTGTATGCTCATGGAGTAGCCTTTCACCTCCTGGGATCTGGGCTCCAAGCTGCCTTTGTCTCTGCAGAGAGGGGAAATAAATCACCAGGAGACCAGCACGGGGAACAACACTCACCCCCAGACCCCCTTTCTGGTGGGGGAAGAGGTGGACTGCGGAGGTACTGTAGTGTGTTTTTGTTCAGCTGCTGAATCAAGAGATTCTTTCCCCTCGGTTTTGGGACTGGAATGGAAGACAGCCCCCCTGCACCGGACAGGCAGGGGAGAATGTATGTTTTATCTGCACCCTGTTCATGAGTCTGGCAGCTGCAACAGAGATCCAGTTCCTTTCTGCTGGTTAACTCTTGACAGACCAGACTGAGGTAACATATAGGAAGAGCGGTCTGTCAAATAAAACAGAGTCTACTGAAGTAACGAGTGGTTGGCCAAAGAAAAGAGTGTGAGTTGAGAGTTCATTGAAGTGACCTCTGAGCCTGGAGTAAGACAAGCTTGCCTCTAGAACCAGCCATGGTGTTGTTACACAGAAGTGAGAGTTTCAAATGCAGGTCGCTTCAGGTCTCGACCCTTGACCATTCTCAGTGCTGTGTCAGAAACAGTTGTGGTTCACTTCCCATTATTCAGCAGAGTTCTTCAAACATGACGGGAGGACATTGTCTGTTGACTTATGTGAACTGACTTACGTTAGCTGAAATTATCTCTTGACCCTATAACATTATATGAATAATATGGCTTCTATTCAGTCTGTAAAACAAAAAACAAAATGTTTCTTGTGCAACAAGAGTGGAGATTTAATTTGAGGCTTTTAAAGGTATTAATCATGGAGCAGAATGGATGGCCTGAAAACCTTCAGATATTAGGTTTAATTGAAACGTGATACAGTTGGAAGACGAGTTAGTCTATACAAGTCACTCTCTCGCTCTCCATGTTCCAACCAAGACTGAGTGCAGTGGCTCTCTACAAACAGCATACGTTTCTGACCGGCATACTGTAGCTCCCCATGAACTTCCTGCAGCTCTACTGTTGACACTTCCACACCACTTCAGTCTCAATTGCTCTCTTATCATCACATTACATAACCTCTTAAGAATATATGTCCATTGTCCTGCTGCTGTTGGTTCTATTTTAGAATAAATACACCTTTTTATGGCCATACTTATGCCCTGTGGGACACCTATGTAATGTAAAAAGGTTGTTTGTGTACAGTGCATTAGGAAAGTATGACCCCGTGACTTTTTCCACATTTTGTTACATTACATGGATTAAATATGTATTTTTCTTATCAATCTACACACAATACCCCACAATGAAAAAAGCAATAACAGTTATTTTTAAATCCCTAAAAAATAAATAACTTATTTACATGAGTATTCAGACTCTTTGCTATGAAACTCGAAATTGACCTCAGGTGCACCCTGCTTCCATTGATCATCCTTGAGATGTTTCTACAACTTGATTAGAGTCCACCTTTGTTAAATTAAATAGATTGGACATGATTTGGAAAGGCACCTATCTGTCTATATAAGGTCCCAAAGTTAACAGTGCATTTCAGAGTAAAAACCAAGTCATGAGGTCAAAGAAATTGTCCGTAGTGCCCCGTGACAGGATTGTGTCGAGGCACATATTTGGGGAAGGGTACCAAAAATGGCAGCAGCATTGAATGTCCCCAAGAATACAGTGGCCTCCATCATTCTTAAAAGGAAGAAGTTTGGAACCACCAAGACTCTTCCTAGAGTTGGCCGCCCAGCCAAACTAAGCAATTGGGAGAAGGGCCTTGGTGAAGGAGGTGACAGAGAACCCGATGGTCACCCTGACCTCCATAGTTCCTCTGGGATGGGAGAACCTTCCAGAAGGACAACAATCTCTGCAGTACTCCAGGAATCAGACCTTTATGGTAGAGTGGTCAGACGGAAGCCACTCCTCAGTAAAAGGCAAATGACAGCCCGCTTGGAGTTTGCCAAAAGGCAGGTAAAGGACTCTCAGACCATGAGAAACAAGATTTCCTGGTCAGATGAAACCAAGATTGAACTCTTTGCCAAGTGTCACATCTGGAAGAAACATGGCACCATCCCTACGGTGAAGCATGGTGGTGGCAGCATCATGCTGTGGGGATGTTTTTCAGTGGCAGGGACTGAGAGACTAGTCAGGATCGAGGGAAAGATGAATGTAGAAAAGTACAGCGAGATCCTTGATGCTGCTCCGGAGCACTCAGGACCTCAGACTGAGGCGAAGGTTCACCTTCCAAAAAGACAATGACCCAAGCACACAGCCAAGACAATGCAGGAGTGGCATTGGGACAAGTCTCTGAATGTCCTTGAGTGGCCCAACCCGAGCCCAGACTTGAACCCGATCGAACATCTCTTGAGAGACCTCAAAATAGCTGTGCAGCGACGCTCCCCATCCAACCTGACAGAGCTTGAGAAACTCCACAAATACAGGTGTGTCAAGATTGTAGCGTCATACCCAAGAAGACTTCAAATCAAAGCAAATCAAATGTTATATTATTAGTCACATAGACATGATATACCCAATACATACAAATCTAAGTAGGAATTAATTAAGACTATATACATATGGAACAGACTAGGACACAGTAGAATAGTGTAGAGATGAGTAATGCAAGATATGTAAACATTATTAAGTGATTGAGATACTGTAGAATAGTATAGAAAACAATATATACATATGAGATGAGTAATGCCAGATATGTAAACATTAAGTGACTAAGATACCGTAGAATAGCACAGAATACAGTATATACATATGAGATGAGTAATGACAGATATGTAAACATTATTAAAGTGACTAGTGATCCATTCCTTAGTGGACAGGGATTTCTAGTCTATGCCTATAGGCATCAGCCTCTAATGTGCTAATGATGGCTGTTTAACAGTCTGATGGCCTTGAGATAGAAGCTGTTTTTCAGTCTCTCGGTCTCAGCTTTGATGCACCTGTACTGAACTCGCTTCTGGATGATGAGGGGTGAACAGGCAGTGGCTTGGGTGGTTGATGTCCTTGAGGATCTTTTTGGCCCTCTGACATCGGGTGCTGTAGGTGTCCAGGAGGGCAGGTAGTTTGCCCCCAGTAATGTGTTGGGAAGACCGCACCACCCTCTGGTGAGCCTTGCGGTTGCTGGCGGTGCAGTTGACATACCGGGTGGTGATACAGCCGAACAGGATGCTTTCAATTGTGCATCTGTAAAGGTTTGTGAGGGTTTTAGGTGTTAAGCCAAACCTCTATAGCCTCCTGAGGTTGAAGAGGCTCTGTTGCGCCTTCTTCCCAACACTGTGTGGGTGGTCAATTTCAGTTTGTCAGTGATGTGTACGCCAAGGAACTTGAAGCTTTCCACCTTCTCCACTGCGGTCCCATCATTGTAGATAGGGGGGTGCACCCTCTGCTGTTTCCTAAAGTCCACGATCATCTCCTTTCTTTTGTTGACGTTGAGTGAGAGGTTATTTTCCAGGCAACACACTCCCAGAGCCCTCACCTCCTCCCTTTAGGCTGTCTTGTCATCATTGGTAGTCAAGCCTACTACTGTTATGTCATCTGCAGACTTGAAGATTGAGTTGATTGAGGCGTGCTTGGCCACGCAGTCATGAATGAACAGGGAGTACAAGAGAGGGCTAAGCACACACCCTTGTGGGGCCCCAGTGTTGAGGATCAGAGGAAGTGAGGTTTCCTACCTTCACCACCTGGGGTGGCCCGTCAGGAAGTCCAGGGCCAAATTGCACAGGGTGGAGTTCAGACCCAGGGCCTTAGGTTTAATGATGAGCTTGGAGGGTACTATGGTGTTGATTGCTGAGCTATAGTCAATAAACAGAATCCTTACATGGGTATTCGCCTTGTTAAGATGGAATAGGGCAGTGTGCAGAGTGATGGCGAACGCATCGTCTGTGGATCTATTGGGATGGTAAGCAAATTGAAGTGGGTTTAGGGTGGCAGGTAAGGTAGAAGTGATATGATCCTTGACAAGTCTCTCAAGCCCAAATGCAGACACAGGAGGCAGATGGTTCCAGTCTTACAATGTTTATTAATACAAAGGGGTAGGCAAGAGAATGGTCAAAACCAGATCAGAGTCCTGGAGGTACAGAGTGGCAGACAGGCTCAGGGTCAAGGCAGGCAGAATGGTCAGGCAGGCGGGTACAAAGTCCAGAAACAGGCAAGGGTCAAAGCCGGGAGGACTAGAAAAAGGAGAATGCAAAAAGCAGGAGAACAGGAAAAACACTGGTTCACTTGGAAACATACAAGACAAACTGGCACAGAGGGACAGGAAACACAGGGATAAATACACTGGGGAAAATAAGCGACACCTGGAGGGGGTGGAGACAATAACGAGGACAGGTGAAACAGAGTGTGACACCTTTTTGGGTACAGGAACAATGGTGGCCATCTTGAAGCATGAGGGCACAGCAGACTAGGATAGGGAGAGTGCCCGTAAATGCACCAATATGCTCGTAAACACACCAGCCAGCTGGTCTGCGCATGCTCTGAGGACACAGCTAGGGATGCCGTCTGGGCTGGCAGTATTGCGAGGGTTAACATTTTTAAATGTTTTACTCACGTCGCCCATGGAGAAGAAGAGCCCACAGCCCTTGGTAGCGGGCTGCGTCAGTGGCACTGTGTTATCCTCAAAGCGAGCGAAGAATGTGTTTAGCCTGTCCGAAAGCAAGACGTCGGTCTAGGCGACATGGCTGGTTTTCCTTTTGTAGTCTGTGATTGTCTGTAGTCCCTGACACATCCGTCTCATGTCTGAGCCGTTGAATTGCGTCTCCACTTTATCTCTATACTGCCATTTAGCTTGTTTGATGGCCTTGCGGGGTGAATAACTACATTGTTTAAATTCTGCCAAATTCCCCAGTCTCCTAGCCATCGTTAAATGCGATGGTTCCCGCTTTCAGTTTCGCGTGAATGCTACCTTCTATCCACGTTTTCTGGTTAGGGTAGGTTTTAATGGTCACAATGGGTACTACATTTCCTATACACTTCCTTATCAACTCATTCACCGTATCCGTATGCATCTAGATTATTTCCGCAAGCTACCCGGAACATATCCCAGTCCACGTGATCCAAACTATCCTGAAGCGTGGATTCCGATTGGTTGACCAGCGTTGATTAGTATGAGGCACGGGTACTTCCTTGAGTGTGTGTGTGTGTGACTTGAGGCTGTAATCGCTGCCAAAGGTGCTTCAATTAAGTACTGAGTAAAGGGTCTGAATACTTATGTACATTTGCTCATCCCTCATCCACACACCGTCTCCCTCCAGGCTCTGGATTTAGGAGTGATGATGATTATCAGCCATCAAACGCACACGCACGCACGCACACACACACACACACACACACACACACACACACAAAACACACACACACACAAACACACACACACCTGACTGTCCCAGCAGGCCCGGATCCCTTAAGATGAATGGCATTACATGCTCTCACTATGCCATTACATAAGACTCACAGAGCATTATAATGCATACTTATTGGCTGATTCAACATGTGTGAAAACATTATATGTGAGCCGTCTGTGGCGTGTGGAGCTAAACAGTAACACGGACAGCAACAGGACAGGTGTGTGCATCTGACCGTCTGCCCAGGTGCACCTCCAGAGGCCACGAAACCATGGTAATCATCAGGCACAGAGCAGGGTAATGACAGGGAACCACATGAAGAGAGATACAGACAAACACACACACAAACACAAGCATAGAAACACATATATGCACACTCATAGAAACACACACTCAAAGAAACACACACACACACACTCACAGAAACACACACACACATAAAAAACAAACACACACATAGAAACACACACACACATAGAAAAACACACAATCATGGAAACACACACACATTCATAGAAAAAAACACACACACAAACTAATAGAAACACACAAAAACACACACACACATAGAAACACACACACACTCATAGAAACACACACACACACACACATACACACACACACACACACACACATAGAAAAACACACACTCAGACAAAAATAAATACACACTCATAGAAACACACACACATAGAAACACACACACTCATAGAAACACACACACACTCATAGAAACACAAACACACTCAGAATCACACACACACACACACACACACACACGCACGCACACACACACACACACACACACACACACACACACACACACACACACACACTCATAGAATCACACACAAACTCATAGAAACACACACACACTCATAGAAACACACACACTCACACACTGAAAGAAACACACACACACACACACACACACACACACACTCATAGAATCACACACACCCTCATAGAAACACACACACTCACACACTGAAAGAAACACACACACACACACTCATAGAAACACACACACACACACACACACTCATAGAAAAACACACAAACACTCATAGAAACACACACACACTCATAGTAACACACACACACTCATAGAAACACACAATCACACACTCATAGAAACAAACACACACACACACACTCATATAGAAACAAACACACACACTCATAGTAACACATACGCACACACTCATAGAAACACACACACACTCATAGTAACACACACACACTCATAGAAACACACACACACAAACTCATAGAAACAAACACACACACACTCATAGAAACACACACACAATCATAGAAAAACACACACACACACTTATAGAAACACACACACACTCATAGTAAAACACACACACTCATAGAAACACACACACACTCATAGAAACACAGACACACTCATAGAAACACACACACACACTCATAGAAACACACACACACTCATAGAAACACACACACACACACATAGAAACACACACACACTCATTGAAACACACACACACACATAGAAACACACACACATAGAACACACAGACTTGGAAACAAACACACATGAAACACACACATATAGAAACAAACACACACATAGAAACAAACACACACATTGAAACAAACACATACATATAAACACACACACTCATAGAAACACACACACACAGACACACAGAGAAACACACACACACACACACACACACACACACACACACACACACACACACACACACACACATAGAAAAACACACACACTTAGAAACACACACACACAAACTCATAGAAAAACACACAAACACACACACATAGAAACACACACACACATTCATCGAAACACCCACACACACACTCATAGAAACACAAACACACTCAGAATCTCACACACACACACACACACACACACACACACACACACACACACAACACACACACACACACACACACACACACACACACACACTCATAGAATCACACACACCCTCATAGAAACACACACACACTCATAGAAACACACACACACACACTGAAAGAAACACACACACACACACATAGAAACCCACACACACACACATAGAAACACACACACACACTCATAGAAAAACACAAAAACACTCATAGAAACACACACACACACACACACACACACTCATAGAATCACACACACTCATATAGAAACAAACACACACACTCATAGAAACACACACACACACACACACTCATAGAAACACACAAAAACACTCATAGAAACACACACACTCATAGTAACATACACACACTCATAGAATCACACACTCATATAGAAACAAACACACACTCATAGTAACACATATGCACACACTCATAGAAACATACACACACACTCATAGTAACACACACACACTCATAGAAACACACACACTCATAGAAACAAACACACACACACACACACTCATAGAAACACACACACTTCTAGAAACAAACATACACACACTCATAGAAACACACACACTCATAGAAACATACACAAACACTCATTTTGACATACACAAACAATCATAGAAACATACACACACACTCATAGTAACACAAACTCACTTATAAAAACACACACACACACACTCATAGAAAAAAACACACACACTCATAGAAACACACACACTTATAGAAACAAACATACACACACTCATTGAGACAAACACACACACTCAGAAACATACACACACACTCATAGTAACACACACACACTCATAGTAACACACACACACTCAAAGAAACACAAACACACACTCACAGAAACAAACACATACACTCATAGAAACATACACACACACTCATAGTAACACACACACACACATAGTAAAATACACACACACATTCATAGAAACACACACACTCATAGAAACACACACACACACACACTCATAGAAACATACACACACTCATAGTAACACACACGCACATAGAAACACACACACGCACACATAGAAACACACACACACTCATAGAAACGCACACACACTCATGGAACACACACACACACACACTCATAGAAGCACACACACACACACTCACAGAAAAACATACACACACACACACACACTCATAGAAGCACACACACACACACACTCATAGAAACACACACTCATAGAAACACACACACACACAGAAACACGCACACACACAGAAACACGCACACACACAGACACTCACAGAAACACATTCATATACACACTTATAGAAACACAAACACACTCATAGAAACACACACACACAGAAACACACACACACATAGAAACACACACACACATAGAAACACACACACTCATAGAAACACACACACACTCATAGAAACACACACACTTATCGAAACACACACACATACTCATAGAAACACACACACACTCATCGAAACACAAACATTCATGGAAACACACACATTCACACACACTCGGAAACATACACACACTCATTGAAACACACACACGCACACACACACACACACACACACACACACACACACACACACACACACACACACACACACACACACACACACACACACACCACATAGTAACACACACACACACTCATCGACACACACACACACTCATTGAAACACACATACACACTCATAGAAACACATACACACACTCATAGAAACACACACACACACTCATAGAAACACACACACACACACTCATAGAAACAAACACACACACACACATAGAAACACACACACATGCACACTCATAGAAACACACACACTTATAGAAACAAACACACACCCACTCATAGAAACACACACACTCACAGAAACAAACACATACACTCATAGAAACATACACACGCACTCATAGTAACACACGCACACTCATAGTAAAATACACACACACACACACTCATAGAAGCACACACACACACTCATAGAAAAACATACACACACACACACACTCATAGAAACACACACACACACACACTCATAGAAACACACACTCATAGAAATACACACACACACACAGAAATATGCACACACACAGACACTCACAGAAACACATTCATACACACACTCATAGAAACAAACACACTCATAGAAACACACACACACACTCGGAAACACACACACACTCATTGAAACACACACACACACACACAGTAACACACACACACTCATCGAATCACACACACACATAGAAACACACTCATAGAAACACACAATCACACACTCACAGAAACACACACACACATAGAAACACATACACACACTCATAGAAACACAAACACACACACACATACCCACACACACACACACTCGTAGAAACACACACACACACTTATCGAAACACACACACTCATAGAAACACACACACACACTTATCGAAACACACACACTCATAGAAACACACACACACACTCATCGAAACACAAACATTCATGGAAACACACACATTCATGGAAACACACACACACACACACTCATAGAAGCACACACACACACACTCATAGAAAAACATACACACACACACTCATAGAAACACACACACAGAAACACGCACACACACAGACACTCACAGAAACACATTCATACACACACTCATAGAAACACACACACACAGAAACACACACACATAGAAACACACACACACAGAAACACACACACATAGAAACACACACACTCATAGAAACACACAATCACACACTCACAGAAACACACACACACATAGAAACACATACACACACTCATAGAAACACAAACACACACACACATACCCCCACACACACACTCATAGAAACACACACACACTTATCGAAACACACACACTCATAGAAACACACACACACACACACACACTCATAGAAACACACACACTCATAGAAACACACACACACTCATAGAAACACACACATTCATGGAAACACACACATTCATGGAAACACACACACACACACATAGTAACACACACACACTCATCGAATCACACACACACTCATTGAAACACACACACACACAAACACACTCAAAGAAAAACATACACACTCATAGAAGCACACACACACACTCATTGAAACACACACACACTCATAGAAACACACACACACACTCATAGAAACACACACACACACACACACACACTCATTGAAACACACACACACTCATTGAAACACACACACACACAAACACACTCAAAGAAAAACATACACACTCATAGAAACACACACACACTCATAGAAACACACACACTCATAGAAACACACACACACTCATAGAAACACACACACACACACTCATTGAAACACACATACACTAATTGAAACACACACACACACACTCATGGAAACACACACACACATGGAAACACACTCACACATCATGGAAACACACACACACTCATAGAAACACACACACACTCATAGAAACACACACACTCGCATAGAAACACACACACACACACACATGGAAACACACACACACACACACACAGCTAAGATCATTTTTTCATTGAACTACAAAATTACTTCATAGCATTTTCAAAATGCAAGTCACATCTGACACACACACACACACACACACACACACACACACACTCATAGAATCACACACACTCATAGAAACACACACACATGCACGCATTTTAACCTCATGAATCTATTTTTGATCCACAAAGTATCTCATTAGGTTTTTCTACAATCACTTTGACACCAATTACCTTGGAACATGAACCAATTGGACTACATTATCTATTGATGTAATATTTCATCATCATTCTTCATCAGCCACTGTTTCTATGGTCCTATGTACCACTTTTTCAGACCATGTTTCAAATTTGATATTACTGTACACTCTCCAGCAACTTTATGCACCCATCTAGTACTGGGTAGGACGCCCTTTTGCCTCCACAACAGCCTGAATTATTCACGGTGTTGTACGTTAAGAGATGTCCTTCTGCACACCATTTGTGGCCTTTCTGTTAGCTTGAATGAGTCTGGACATTATCCTCTGACCTCTCTCATTAACAAGGTGTTTTTGCCAACAGAACTGCCGCTCACTGAATGTGTTTTGTTTATCGCACCGTTCTCTGTAAACTCTAGAGACTGTAGTGTATAAAAATCCCAGGATGGCAGCTGTCTCTGAGATGCTGGAACCAACTATCATACCATGGTCAAAGTTGCTTAGATTGCGCATCCTGCCCGTTCTAATGTTTGGTCGAAGGCAGCCACATGATTCGATGTTTGCAGGAGCAGGCAATTTGCGGTAACACACATGTGTTGGGAATTGATGTAAAATATATCACTAGCCACTTTAAACAATGCTACTTAATATAATGTTTACATACCCTACATTATTCATCTCATATGTATATGTATATACTGTACTCTATCATCGACTGCATCTTTATGTAATACATGTATCACTAGCCACTTTAAACGATGCCACTTTGTTTACATACTCATCTCATATGTATATACTGTACTCGATACCATCTACTGTATCTTGCCTATGCCGCTCAGTACCATCACTCATTCATATATCTTTATGTACATATTCTTTATCCCTTTACACTTGTGTGTATAAGGTAGTAGTTTTGGAATTGTTAGTTAGATTACTCGTTGGTTATTACTGCATTGTCGGAACTAGAAGCACAAACATTTCGCTACACTCACATTAACATCTGCTAACCATGTGTATGTGACAAATACATTTGATTTGATTTGATGATAATTAGTTATTTGAACCAATGATTCTGCAAGTGCAAGGTTTCTTTAAAGATATGAATGCACAATGCAATGTTTTGAACATTGGACAGCCTGTGTTACAAGTGATGACCGTTTTGAGTTTTGTGTCTAGAGATTTGAAAAATGACCACAAGATTCTGAAATTAATGCCAAAGTGATTGTATTTTTCTTTTTTAAAACTTAAAGTACATCAACAGCCTGTTTTCTCATTCAACATGTACAGGTTCCTCTTACCTAACCCCTAAATGCTGGATTTTTAAAAACTAAATAAAGTTATTTTGGTAACCCAGCTCTGGGTCAATATTGGCAGAGCATAAGCTGTGTTATTTTGACCCAGACAGTTGCATTGTGTGAATAACCAAAAATGTACCATTGTTTAGATTACCCTAAAATGGGCTAATTTAACCATCAGTGGGGGTTTTTATCCATCAGTTGGGTTGACCCTTTTTTAAATGTAATCCATAGGTTATTTTCAGTACATAAATCTTCAGTACTTAAATTTCATTCTTGTTCATGTTAAGTTTGTACACTGTGAATTTCAATTTTCCTTCAATATTTTTTCCATTACATATTCTAATATAAAATTCATAACATTATTATTTACATGGGGATATGCATGTACTCTTGAGGAACTCATACACTTGTGTAAGCCTCATTAAAGCTTCAAAAGTGTCACTGTTCAACCTTAACAAGTGATAACAATAAAACAGATTAACCAGAATGAAATGTACTCTCACGGGTGGCCAAAAATAGCTTTCTGAAAGCCACATGTTTAGTCTTCTGAGCTGACACACTGGGTCATCTCTTAATAATCCAACATCAATAACCGAGCTAAGTGACAGAATGCCCGCAACCCAGCAGTTGGGTCAACCAAACAACCCAGCATTTTTTAAAGTAGACACACACACACACTTAAACACACTCTCACACCACTGTATCTCTCCCCTCTCACCCTCTGTCGATCTCACAGTAACCCATCGCAGTAAGGGTCACATCACAGATAAACTCAAAACAGCAGCTGTGACCTTACATAAACAGCTCCAAACATATCTGAAGACCAGTTAACCTCTGGCCTATAAGGTCAGGGTCAGAGGTCAGAGTTCGAAGGTCAAACCAAAAGCATCTGGGCAATGGCAAACACTTTCCAAGAAATCAAACAAACTGCTTTCTTTGTGGTAATAATCCTAGTAGAGCCTGTTAGAAGGGCTCCATCAGTTAAGGCTCATTATGTAGACGGTATGTCACAGCTGAACTTGAAAGTGTTTGCCTGTTAGGTGTTGTTCGCATTCCACACCGGACAAGATTGAGGCAGAGGTATTTGTAAGGGGCTATTTGTATTGAGGATTCCTGACAACTACTTCTGATAGATGGAGTGGACATTAGCCACCTGTGTGACATTAGCTGGAGCCACTGCTAATCTGCTGGTGGAAATCCTCTCAGTTTTTACATTTTTGTCATTTAGCAGACACTCTTATCCAGCATTTGTGGTTAAGTGCCTTGCTCAAGGGCACATCAACATTTTCCACCTAGTCGGCTTGGAGATTCGAACCAGCGACCTTTTGGTTACTGGCCCAAAGCTCTTAACCACTAGGCCCCTCTGTCATGTACTCGTGGACTGTGAGAAGATACAGCTGCAGCCCTTCTATCAATGTGGTGTGGTAGCAACACTGGCACATACGCTCTCAGCTTCAGAGAAATAACGCACTGAAAACGGCCTTACCATTTACACCCTCTACTTAGGGATAATGTTGAGTATCTATGAGTCAGCAATGTTTTTTCTCCACCATAGTGATGTCAGGAGTGTAGTGGAGCGAGCAGCCAGACAATCTGTTTGCTGATGTGTACAGGATTCCATTATTATGAGATACCAGCCTCACCACATGCTATTTTTAACCCTTTTCCTGGACAAGATCATATCGATCCCTAGCTTGGTTTCATCCGGGGGCGACTGTCTCGAACACTTCTCAAACACTTCTCAAATATATCTTGTACGTCTCTGCTGCATCCTGATTACAGGGCCTCTGAGCCAGTCTTGTTAGACTACATTAATCGCTGGGTAATAGTCGACTCTGTCAGTGTACGGTTGACTCACTCATGTCTCAGTATGATTTCGTCCATGGTTGTCTGACTCTTACATAAGGTTGACTCAATCTCACGTACGGTCGACTCATGTTCAACTCATGTTCAATATGGTTGAGTCATTGTTTGCGTTTGAGCTTAAAGACTCTGTGAAGATGAGCCTGGTCTATGTGTAGAGAGGTCAGCGGTCAGGGGTCAGGGAGGGTGTGCTCATCACCCCTACATCAGGACTTCATCAGCTAACATCAGCTCTTCAGGGTACGAAGGGTAAACTACATCTGTTGTAAGAGTGAGTTCATTATAGGGGAGAGTGGTGTAAGTTGAGCCAAAGAGGTAAGTTGAGACACCCTTCCTTTTAGGAAACCATAC
Source organism: Oncorhynchus masou masou (assembly GCF_036934945.1). Classification (NCBI taxonomy): domain Eukaryota; kingdom Metazoa; phylum Chordata; class Actinopteri; order Salmoniformes; family Salmonidae; genus Oncorhynchus; species Oncorhynchus masou. Next base: position 41,273,521 of record NC_088233.1, read on the forward strand.
AAAAAAGTATAATTTGACCAAATATTTAAGAAGAGGTCATCATTTCATAGTCTGTAAAGGAAGAAACCAAATGGAAAAAGTGGTTAGCATGTTAGGTCCCCCCAAATTATTTTTATTGATTGTGTTAGAGGTTTCATGAGGCTTGTATCTAAACCAAAGTAGATCATTTTAAGATTGTTCTATACATCAGTTGGGGCGTCTATTAGCTTCAATATGAGGTCCAAAACCTAGCATGAAAGTACATCCGTGTGGGCTAATATAGTAAAAATGTTTGCCTTGCGGTAAATTGAGTCAATGGCCATGGGGTAAGTTGAGCCAATGGTTGAGCAAATGGCAAGTTCAAATCAAATCAAAGTTTATTGGTCACATGCACAGTTTAGCAGGTGTTATAGCGGTGCAGCAAAATGCTTATGTTACTAGCTCCTAACAATCCAGTCAAAAGACAAACAGAGCAACTGTAAAAAAATATATATATTAAAAAAAGACAAGAAGTCAAGAACGGTGGGAGGAATCTAATTAACAACCCAAATAGCACAGTAGCAGTATCAAAATACAATCTATACATAAGTGCCACCGGGAGAATTTACACAATGATATGTACAGCAGTATATATTAGAGTGAGTTAAGTTGAGCAAATGGAAGTGTTTTCTTCCCAGGTGTAATGCAAGGAATTATTATATGAGGTAACAACAGGGCCTGGCCTATGTTAAAAGTGTTTTTTTAAAAGTACAGTGTTAAACCTGTGTTAAATATGTTTAAAATGATTAAAAGACAAAAAAGCTATTGTGATTGTGTTGAATTGTGTTTGGGAAATAATAAAGATAGATATGGTTTAAAAAAAGTAGTGCTAATATTTCATTCAGTACAGAAATATATCGACGGCTTAATTTACCCTGTCCCTCGACTCAACGTACCGCACACACAACACTCTGAAATATTTGTAGATATCTGTCTCGTGCTCCTCTAGGTCACCAGGCTGCTCGTTATGGCGCACACCTGTCACCAGCGGTACGCGCACCTGCGCGTCGGACTCACCTGTACTCCATCACTTCCCTGATTACCTTCCCAATATATGTCGCTCCCTTTGGTTATTATATATGTCGCTCCAGGCGTTATTGTTTCTGTTTCCTGTCTGTGCGTTGTTCGTGTTTCTTGTATTGTATTATGTTTTGTTTATTCATGAAATTATTCACTCCCTGAACTTGCTTCCCGAATCTCAAAGCACATCGTTACAGAATAACGCCTCACCAAGGGAAGCATCAGGGAGTGTTTTTCTTGTTTGTATCAGGTGGAATTACGTCGCGCCCGGGAGCCACTACAGGCTTTCATGTCTTGGCCAGATCGCCAGGCTCCCCTGCTTCCGCTGGCTCATCAGGCTCTCATGTCTCAGCCGGCTAGTCCGGCTCTCATGTCTCAGCCGGCTCATCAGGCTCTCATGTCTCAGCCGGCTCGTCGGGCTCTCATGTCTCAGCCGGCTCGTCGGGCTCTCATGTCTCAGCCGGCTCGTCGGGCTCTCATGTCTCAGCCGGCTCGTCGGGCTCTCATGTCTCAGCCGGCTCGTCGGGCTCTCATGTCTCAGCCGGCTCGTCGGGCTCTCATGTCTCAGCCGGCTCGTCGGGCTCTCATGTCTCAGCCGGCTCGTCGGGCTCTCATGTCTCAGCCGGCTCGTCGGGCTCTCATGTCTCAGCCGGCTCGTCGGGCTCTCATGTCTCAGCCGGCTCGTCGGGCTCTCATGTCTCAGCCGGCTCGTCGGGCTCTCATGTCTCAGCCGGCTCGTCCGGCTCTCATGTCTCAGCCGGCTCGTCCGGCTCTCATGTCTAAGCCGGCTCGTCAGGCTTTCATGTCAGATCGCCAGGCTCCCATGTCAGATCGCCAGGCTCCCATGTCAGATCACCAGGCTCCCCTGGGTCCACCGACTAGTCAGGCTCTTGTGCCTCAGCTGGATTGCCAGGCTCCCCTGCCTCAGCCAGTCTGTTAGGTTCCCGCTTCCCAGCCGGCGACATTTTCTCGCGCATCAGCAGGGGTGACCGGTCCGCTCCGGATCCCCCTGGATCATCCCTTGAGTTGGCGTCCTGTGGCTGGAGGCGAATGTGCCGGGGAGGGGGTACCGTCAGGTATGCTCTCTCTCCGGCGCTCTAGGTCGCCATGCTCCTGTGTCTCAGCCGGATTGACAGGTGTCCAGCGCCTCTGCAGAGGTGTCCACTCCTGATCCCCGGGATCGTCATTTTGGTCGGCTTCCTACGGCTGGAGCCGCACGTCAGGGAGGGGGTACTGTCATGTGTGCTCCCTCTCCGGCCTCTAGGTCACCAGGCTGCTCGTTATGGCGCACACCTGTCACCATCGTTACGAGCACCTGCGCGTCGGACTCACCTGTACTCCATCACTTCCCTGATTACCTTCCCTACATATGTCACTCCCATTGGTTCCTTCCCCAGGCGTTATTGTTTCTGTTTCCTGTCGTTGCGTTTTTCATTTTTCTTGTTTTGTATTATGTTTTGTTTATTCATTAAATTATTCACTCCCTGAATTTGCTTCCCGACTCTCAGTGCACATCGTTACAGTATCTTTGTTAATAATACTACATTTCCCTGAACAGAATGATGCCCACTTTCCGCTACATTAGAATGAGTACTCCACACAATGCATGAGTCTGAGTAGATGATATGCAATCGTCCATTCATCCACACAATTAATCTCTACCTAAAGGAGATTGAGCAGGCCCTGGCTTCAATATAGAGCCCCTGGCACACTGTGTGTCCTGTGACTCCACTCCTTTACCTTACCACCTATGACTCCCTCCCTCCCTCGCCAATCCCTGAGCTCACTCAGCACCCCTCGGAGCTGCATGCGGGCAAAGCCAGCCAGGCCAGATTGGCATCTCTCATTTTACATAACCCCCTAATCTCCTCCAACCAGCCACCACCCCACCACTCCCCCATCTCAGTGGAAAAGCTGGAAAGCTTTTGTCCCTAAACAAAGGCAAGGCAACAGGGCCCGCACATCTGTCAGCGAGCCACACTCGTTTGTTTTGGACTTCTCTCCTTCCCTTTCTTTCTGCTACCACAACCAAGAATGGTCTTAATGACCGGCAGCAGAAGGATGGAGATGGATATGGAGAAGAAGGTTGCTATAGCAGTGATGTTTGTTGGGACCGTAAAACTATACCAACGAAGGGGAAGTATTCCAGCGGTGTGAGGAGGGACTGAGGAGGGCAGAGGTCAAAGGATGTGGGGAGGATACTAGCGGTTCGCCAGTTTAGACCATGGTTTAGCGTAGGATGGCTTACTAAGGGAGGAAATGCCATACTGACCTGCAGTGGATTTGTTTTTATAGAGTGAGAGAAGAGAGATCATGTGATCATTATGGGCCTCAGAATAGCATCATTGGAGAGAAAGGCTCGAACTGCTTTTGTGTGGGAGTGCTGTTTTTCCCCTTCCCCTAATTTCCTCACTAAAACAGTGTGCTCTCTCTCCCTCCCAGGCATTGGCTAATTTATCCATTGGGATGTACAGGAACAAAATGTGAGTGCAAGAGAGGGTGGCCTGGGGTGTTCTGAGGTATGGGAACACATGAGAAAAAGCATTGCATGCATATCATCGCATTTGCATAGTGACCGAGCAGTAGAGTAGAGGCACTTAAATAACTTGCACACATGGGGAATTTTTTTGTAGCCTAGGGTCTGGGAAAAATTGAGATTTTTTTACAGCACAAATTATCGAAATGACAGGCTACTTTGACACCGAAAAACTGAGAATCTGAGATCTATGAAAACGACCTTGTCTTGAATCCATCAATAGCCTAGGCCAGGTGTGTGGAGACATGTTGTAGGCTACAATATGAGGAGGACGTTAGTCCTAAAAATGCTTGCATGCATGCAATGATGCGCAGCTCACTCATGTTGATGGCCAATGCGCTAGTGCCAAAAGCCTCTCTCTCGCTCTCTTTCATAAAACAATATTTGGAAGTTGATCAAATATCTTGGTAGCCTACAGCATAGTCTTCGTTTTTCAGCAGGAGCAATTTGATTTCCAATCCGTTTTTCCCTCGATTGTATTTGAAATATTGCAAAAACAGTTTTGTCTGCATGTTTGTTCACCTACAGATTTGCTGTGCCTTCCCGACTGTAGGCTATTCCTTGTTATTGGGCTACAATCCACAAGAAGGTTATTTAAAACAAAAATAAGCTATTGATCCTCTGTGGCTAAATTATAAATCTACTTTTTCACATAACGTTTAACGAAGAGGCAACTCGAATGAACTTTGATCGCTTTTATTATATTTTTTACATTGAAAAAGTGAATTATTTTTCATGCGAGGTACAGGATCCGGCCAAATTGGTTCCGGAAGAAAACAGTCCAAAACGGATGTAGGATCCTGTTCAAAATAGGCGCTGCTCCCAAGTATAACCACTTACTGGATAATGTTGTTGACTGATTTATGTTTGTTTCTGGGTGGTGCTTTTTGTGGGGAGATTCTGTGGGATGATGATTATAGGTGCTCACTTCTATATGAGACCTGTGTCAATTTACAGTTAAAGTGTCAACCTGATGAGAGTGTTCAGCTCCTTTCAATAGAATACAGCTTTAGTTGGAAAAGCATATTTGCCGAATTGCCGTTTTAATTAACATGATTTAAAATGGATTAAATGGATTTTCCCCCCCTCAAATCTACACACAATAACCCATAATGACAAAGCAAAAACAAGTTTTCAGACATTTTTGAAAAGTTATTAAAAATAAAAAACTGAAATATCACATTTACATAAGTATTCAGACCCTTTGCTCAGTACGTTGTTGAAGCACCTTTGGCACCTTTGGCAAGTGGAACGACATTTATTGGATATTTCAAACTTTTTTTAACAATTCAAAAACTGAAAAATTGGGCGTGCAAAATTATTCAGCCCCCTTAAGTTAATACTTTGTAGCGCCACCTTTTGCTGCGATTACAGCTGTAAGTCGCTTGGGGTATGTCTCTATCAGTTTTGCACATCGAGAGACTGAATTTTTTCCCCATTCCTCCTTGCAAAACAGCTCGAGCTCAGTGAGGTTGGATGGAGAGCATTTGTGAACAGCAGTTTTCAGTTCTTTCCACAGATTCTCGATTGGATTCAGGTCTGGACTTTGACTTGGCCATTCTAACACCTGGATATGTTTATTTTTGAACCATTCCATTGTAGATTTTGCTTTATGTTTTGGATCATTGTCTTGTTGGAAGACAAATCTCCGTCCCAGTCTCAGGTCTTTTGCAGACTCCATCAGGTTTTCTTCCAGAATGGTCCTGTATTTGGCTCCATCTATCTTCCCATCAATTTTAACCATCTTCCCTGTCCCTGCTGAAGAAAAGCAGGCCCAAACCATGATGCTGCCACCACCATGTTTGAGTGATGAGCTGTGTTGCTTTTACGCCAAACATAACGTTTTGCATTGTTGCCAAAAAGTTCAATTTTGGTTTCATCTGACCAGAGCACCTTCTTCCACATGTTTGGTGTGTCTCCCAGGTGGTTTGTGGCAAACTTTAAACAACACCTTTTATGAATATCTTTAAGATATGGCTTTCTTCTTGCCACTCTTCCATAAAGGCCAGATTTGTGCAATATACGACTGATTGTTGTCCTATGGACAGAGTCTCCCACCTCAGCTGTAGATCTCTGCTGTTCATCCAGAGTGATTATGGGCCTCTTGGCTGCATCTCTGATCAGTCTTCTCCTTGTATGAGCTGAATGTTTAGAGGGACGGCCAGGTCTTGGTAGATTTGCAGTGGTCTGATACTCCTTCCATTTCAATATTATCGCTTGCACAGTGCTCCTTGGGATGTTTAAAGCTTGGGAAATCTTTTTGTATCCAAATCCGGCTTTAAACTTCTTCACAACAGTATCTCGGACCTGCCTGGTGTGTTCCTTGTTCTTCATGATGCTCTCTGCGCTTTTAACGGACCTCTGAGACTATCACAGTGCAGGTGCATTTATACGGAGACTTGATTACACACAGGTGGATTGTATTTAGCATCATTAGTCATTTAGGTCAACATTGGATCATTCAGAGATCCTCACTGAACTTCTGGAGAGAGTTTGCTGCACTGAAAGTAAAGGGGCTGAATAATTTTGCACGCCCAATTTTTCAGTTTTTGATTTGTTAAAAAAGTTTGAAATATCCAATAAATGTTGTTCCACTTCATGATTGTGTCCCACTTGTTGTTGATTCTTCACAAAAAATACAGTTTTATATCTTTATGTTTGAAGCCTGAAATGTGGCAAAAGGTCGCAAAGTTCAAGGGGGCCGAATACTTTCGCAAGGCACTGTAGACAGGTGTGTGCCTTAACAAATCATGTCCAATCAATTGAATTTACTACAGGTGGACTCCAATCAAGTTGTAGAAACATCTCAAGGATGATCAATGGAAACAGGATGCACCTAAGCTCAATGGTAGCAAAGGGTCTGAATAATTATGTAAATAAGGTATTTCTGTATTATTTTTTCATAAATGTACAAATGTCATTGTGGGGTATATTTTTTTATTTAATCCATTTTAGAATAAGGCTGTAACGTAACAAAATGTGGAAAAGGGGAAGGGGTCTGAATACTTTCTGAATGTACTGTAGGTAGGGATGAAGTGACTAGGCAACAAGATAGATAATAGACAGTAGCAGAAGTGTATGTGATGAGTGTGGAAGTTTGTGTGTGGCAAATGTGTGCCTGTGTGTACGTGTTATATTGTGAGTGAGTGTGTGTATGTGCGAGTGTGTAGGTAGAGTCCAGTGTGTGTGCATAGCTCGTGCAAAAAGGGTCAATGCAGATAGTCCGGGTAGTTATTTTGTTAACTGTTTAGCAGTCTTATGGCTTGGGAGTTAAAGCTGTTCAGAAGCCATTGGTCCCAGACCTTGCGCTCCTGTACCGTTTGCCGTGCTTTAGCAGAGAGAACAGTCTATGGCTGGAGTCTTTCACCATTTTTAAGGCCTTCCTCTAAAACCACCTGGTATAGAGGTCCTGGAGGGCAGGGACTTGGACCATGTATCACATGATCACATGATGTGCATCTGACAGCAACCGCTGGAAGTATTGATTGGATTTGCAAGTCCTGTGAAAACAGAAACTCACAGTCTCAAACTTTGAGTTCTGGACTTCTGGCACATATTGATTCAATTTGACCTGTAAGCGATCAAAACGCTGATCTGGTTCAATCTGGTGGCGGAAGCAAAAACAGTAAACTTTTCAAAGGCAGGGCCACGATCTACAGATCTGACATTAGTGGAATGTAGAGTTACGCGCAAAGAGGAAACATCACATCAACAGCTCTCAAAGAATAATCAGTGCTGATTGAAATGAACCAACTACATAAATAACAATGTGATTGAGTGAAGTAATCATCCCAGTCTCGACAGGAGGATGAGGAAGTGATAGCAGGGTTTAATCAACACATTAAGGCACCATCAGGAAATGGGAACTGAACATCTTGCACGTTTAATGGGTAAATTGATTAAGACCTTACGGTCAACAGAATAATCATGCCATTTCTCAATACATCACCACTCCATTTCCATTCAGAATACCCAATGGACTGAGTAATTAAACAAACGAACCGACTCCCTCGCAGCACAGGAGCTTGATTAGCTATAGTGCTTGTGGTTGGTGTGTAGCAAGGGTGCATCCCAAAATGGCATCCTAATCCGTATATAGTGCACTACTTAGTGCACTACTTTTGACCTAAGCCCTGGTCAAAGGCAGTGCACTACATAGGGAATGGGGTGCAATTTGGGACACAACCCTAAGGAGTTCAATCTGTCAGAGAAGAGCACGCATTACTACCCTGACAGTGTTCACAACACTACAGTGGTGAAGCTGGGCCTTCCATTCGTTAACAGGGATTCATCCTAAACACTGCTCACTACACTTCTCTCATCAAACCCCAAAAATACACACTCTCAAGAGGGCCCTATCCACCCCCTATTACCCCCATTATATCAACCATAACTTCTCAAACGTCAAACGCTTACTGCATCTGTAACACTAAGCTCTGCAAGTTAGAACCTCTCATCGACCCCTATCCCGCCCCTCCAGGGGGCAAACGTACAGGAACATACCCCTACCCCATGTGACGGTGCAGCTGCAGGACATGGTACGGTGTGGTGATTTATTGCAGGGTTAATTGTTCAGTGAAAAGGAACAGTGGATCAGCAGAGCTCTGATTATGGTTTAGCTGCTATCGGATTGTAGGATGCGGTTCATTAGCTCCATAATAGGGCTTCTCCCCCAGGACAGTGGAGGGGCAGGGGGAACCAGAGGAACCAGGGCATGATGAGGGGAGCATTGCCAGACCACAGGCCTGATTAGGCGCCACTCAGGGGAGGGGGAGACTTCCTGTGTGTGTCCATTGGCATTGGGCAACACTGGCCAGCTGTATGGTGTCTCTCTCCACTGGACTATACCCACACATACTGACACTCCAACCATCACACAACATACGCTGACACTCAAGACACACACACGCATGCATATTGACGCCACACACACACACACTTTCACACTGTTCACATAAGCTGATGCTACTCTGTTTTTTATCTATCCTTCTACCCCTACCTACATATTACCTCGTACCTCTGGACATTAACTCGGTACCTGTACTCCTTGTAAATAGCCTCATTATTGTTATTTTATCTTTTTTTTATGTAGCAAATTTCTCTTACTTTTTAACTCTGCATTATTGGGAAAGGGCTCGTAAGTAAACATTTCACGGTCAAGTCTACACCTGTTGTATTCGGGGCATGTGACAATTTCATTTTGATTTGATGAGAGGCGAGGAGGTAGTTGGTAGTACTATTGGTTGTCCCTTTGTTCCTGCCAGATCATGATTGGATACTAAAGGATATGAACCCCTGGGCTGTAGTACAGCGGGGAGAGTGATGATCCAACAACTGGAATGATGTGTTGTGACATTATCATGAATATAGTCCATTGCACATTGCTGCCATGGACTGCATCTAACTGAGAGAGGAAGCAAGAGAAACAGATGAACAGTCGAGAAAGAAGGGAGGTAGGGAAGGGGAGGGTTACAGAAGGAGGGAGGGAGGGAGGGAGGGAGGGAGGGAGGGAGGGAGGGAGGGAGGGAGGGAGGGAGGGAGGGAGGGAGGGAGGGAGGGAGGGAGGGAGGGAGGGAGGGAGGGAGGGAGGGAGGGAGGGAACTGGAGTATGAGAGAGTCATAGAGAGTTGGTATAATCAGTCCTGGGACGTATGCCTAATGGACTGTAATCTTCTGTTTCCTGATATTAACTACAATCAGCAATCAAAGTGCACTGCAATTCATGGGCTTGTAAAAACATGTTTTGGGACAGTACATCTAATGCACTTTCCATTTTCTGAGCTCTGACTCTTTTAAAATGAACATGTCAAAAAAAATGATGCTCGTTTAGTGGAGCCAGTAAAAAAAAAAACTTTTTAGGGGGAAACGGGAACATTCCTCATGCTCATTAGCTGAAAACAAAAATGGACTGCAGAACAAATTAATGTTAACTTTCATTTCTGGTTTTACATAAATATGAAAACCTGGAGCAGCTCAAGGGATGTCGGGTGGGAGGGTTCAGAGGGGTGCACGCAGCACACTGCACAGGCCTTCTGAAGCCCATGGAAACTAAGCCGCCACATTTTTTACAGGGAGATTGGGTTGGTTTTGGCAGGGTTCTCTTATAACGTCTTTGGCCTACCTTTGTGTTTCTCGCTCTGCCGTGGGAGCAATGAGGAAAAAGGGTTATCCCCTCCCGCTCTGCCGTGGGAGCAATGAGGAAAAAGGGTTATCCCCTCCCGCTCTGCCGTGGGAGCAATGAGGAAAAAGGGTTATCCCCTCCCGCTCTGCCGTGGGAGCAATGAGGAAAAAGGGTTATCCCCTCCCGCTCTGCCGTGGGAGCAATGAGGAAAAAGGGTTATCCCCTCCCGCTCTGCCGTGGGAGCAATGAGGAAAAAGGGTTATCCCCTCCCGCTCTGCCGTGGGAGCAATGAGGAAAAAGGGTTATCCCCTCCCGCTCTGCCGTGGGAGCAATGAGGAAAAGGGTTATCCCCTCCCGCTCTGCCGTGGGAGCAATGAGGAAAAAGGGTTATCCCCTCCCGCTCTGCCGTGGGAGCAATGAGGAAAAAGGGTTATCCCCTCCCGCTCTGCCGTGGGAGCAATGAGGAAAAAGGGTTATCCCCTCCCGCTCTGCCGTGGGAGCAATGAGGAAAAAGGGTTATCCCCTCCCGCTCTGCCGTGGGAGCAATGAGGAAAAAGGGTTATCCCCTCCCGCTCTGCCGTGGGAGCAATGAGGAAAAAGGGTTATCCCCTCCCGCTCTGCCGTGGGAGCAATGAGGAAAAAGGGTTATCCCCTCCCGCTCTGCCGTGGGAGCAATGAGGAAAAAGGGTTATCCCCTCCCGCTCTGCCGTGGGAGCAATGAGGAAAAGGGTTATCCCCTCCCGCTCTGCCGTGGGAGCAATGAGGAAAAAGGGTTATCCCCTCCCGCTCTGCCGTGGGAGCAATGAGGAAAAAGGGTTATCCCCTCCCGCTCTGCCGTGGGAGCAATGAGGAAAAAGGGTTATCCCCTCCCGCTCTGCCGTGGGAGCAATGAGGAAAAAGGGTTATCCCCTCCCGCTCTGCCGTGGGAGCAATGAGGAAAAAGGGTTATCCCCTCCCGCTCTGCCGTGGGAGCAATGAGGAAAAAGGGTTATCCCCTCCCGCTCTGCCGTGGGAGCAATGAGGAAAAAGGGTTATCCCCTCCCGCTCTGCCGTGGGAGCAATGAGGAAAAAGGGTTATCCCCCCGCTCTGCCGTGGGAGCAATGAGGAAAAAGGGTTATCCCCTCCCGCTCTGCCGTGGGAGCAATGAGGAAAAAGGGTTATCCCCTCCCGCTCTGCCGTGGGAGCAATGAGGAAAAAGGGTTATCCCCTCCCGCTCTGCCGTGGGAGCAATGAGGAAAAAGGGTTATCCCCTCCCGCTCTGCCGTGGGAGCAATGAGGAAAAAGGGTTATCCCCTCCCGCTCTGCCGTGGGAGCAATGAGGAAAAAGGGTTATCCCCTCCCGCTCTGCCGTGGGAGCAATGAGGAAAAAGGGTTATCCCCTCCCGCTCTGCCGTGGGAGCAATGAGGAAAAAGGGTTATCCCCTCCCGCTCTGCCGTGGGAGCAATGAGGAAAAAGGGTTATCCCCTCCCGCTCTGCCGTGGGAGCAATGAGGAAAAAGGGTTATCCCCTCCCGCTCTGCCGTGGGAGCAATGAGGAAAAAGGGTTATCCCCTCCCGCTCTGCCGTGGGAGCAATGAGGAAAAAGGGTTATCCCCTCCCGCTCTGCCGTGGGAGCAATGAGGAAAAAGGGTTATCCCCTCCCGCTCTGCCGTGGGAGCAATGAGGAAAAAGGGTTATCCCCTCCCGCTCTGCCGTGGGAGCAATGAGGAAAAAGGGTTATCCCCTCCCGCTCTGCCGTGGGAGCAATGAGGAAAAAGGGTTATCCCCTCCCGTGGGAGCAATGCCCCTCCCGCTGCCGTGGGAGCAATGAGGAAAAAGGGTTATCCCCTCCCGCTCTGCCGTGGGAGCAATGAGGAAAAAGGGTTATCCCCTCCCGCTCTGCCGTGGGAGCAATGAGGAAAAAGGGTTATCCCCTCCCGCTCTGCCGTGGGAGCAATGAGGAAAAAGGGTTATCCCCTCCCGCTCTGCCGTGGGAGCAATGAGGAAAAAGGTTATCCCCTCCCGCTCTGCCGTGGGAGCAATGAGGAAAAAGGGTTATCCCCTCCCGCTCTGCCGTGGGAGCAATGAGGAAAAAGGGTTATCCCCTCCCGCTGCCGTGGGAGCAATGAGGAAAAAGGGTTATCCCCTCCCGCCGCCGTGGGAGCAATGAGGAAAAAGGGTTATCTCCCGCCTGCCGTGGGAGCAATGAGGAAAAAGGGTTATCCCCTCCCGCTCTGCCGTGGGAGCAATGAGGAAAAAGGGTTATCCCCTCCCGCTCTGCCGTGGGAGCAATGAGGAAAAAGGGTTATCCCCTCCCGCTCTGCCGTGGGAGCAATGAGGAAAAAGGGTTATCCCCTCCCGCTCTGCCGTGGGAGCAATGAGGAAAAAGGGTTATCCCCTCCCGCTCTGCCGTGGGAGCAATGAGGAAAAAGGGTTATCCCCTCCCGCTCTGCCGTGGGAGCAATGAGGAAAAAGGGTTATCCCCTCCCTCTGCCGTCTGCCGTGGGAGCAATGAGGAAAAAGGGTTATCCCCTCCCGCTCTGCCGTGGGAGCAATGAGGAAAAAGGGTTATCCCCTCCCGCTCCCGTGGGAGCAATGAGGAAAAAGGGTTATCCCCTCCCGCTCTGCCGTGGGAGCAATGAGGAAAAAGGGTTATCCCCTCCCGCTCTGCCGTGGGAGCAATGAGGAAAAAGGGTTATCCCCTCCCGCCTGCCGTGGGAGCAATGAGGAAAAAGGGTTATCCCCTCCCGCTCTGCCGTGGGAGCAATGAGGAAAAAGGGTTATCCCCCGCTCTGCCGTGGGAGCAATGAGGAAAAAGGGTTATCCCCTCCCGCTCTGGGGAGCAATGAGGAAAAAGGGTTATCCCCTCCCGCTCTGCCGTGGGAGCAATGAGGAAAAAGGGTTATCCCCTCCCGCTCTGCCGTGGGAGCAATGAGGAAAAAGGGTTATCCCCTCCCGCTCTGCCGTGGGAGCAATGAGGAAAAAGGGTTATCCCCTCCCGCTCTGCCGTGGGAGCAATGAGGAAAAGGGTTATCCCCTCCCGCTCTGCCGTGGGAGCAATGAGGAAAAAGGGTTATCCCTCCCGCTCTGCCGTGGGAGCAATGAGGAAAAAGGGTTATCCCTCCCGCTCTGCCGTGGGAGCAATGAGGAAAAAGGGTTATCCCCTCCCGCTCTGCCGTGGGAGCAATGAGGAAAAAGGTTATCCCCTCCCGCTCTGCCGTGGGAGCAATGAGGAAAAGGGTTATCCCCTCCCGCTCTGCCGTGGGAGCAATGAGGAAAAGGGTTATCCCCTCCCGCTCTGCCGTGGGAGCAATGAGGAAAAGGGTTATCCCCTCCCGCTCTGCCGTGGGAGCAATGAGGAAAAAGGGTTATCCCCTCCCGCTCTGCCGTGGGAGCAATGAGGAAAAAAGGTTATCTACTCCGGCTCTGCCGTGGGAGCAATGAGGAAAAAGGGTTATCTCCTCCCGCTCTGCCGTGGGAGCAATGAGGAAAAAGGGTTATCTCCTCCCGCTCTGCCGTGGGAGCAATGAGGAAAAGGGTTATCTCCTCCCGCTCTGCCGTGGGAGCAATGAGGAAAAGGGTTATCTCCTCCCGCTCTGCCGTGGGAGCAATGAGGAAAAGGGTTATCTCCTCCCGCTCTGCCGTGGGAGCAATGAGGAAAAGGGTTATCTCTCCCGCCTGCCGTGGGAGCAATGAGGAAAAGGGTTATCTCCTCCCGCTCTGCCGTGGGAGCAATGAGGAAAAGGGTTATCTCCTCCCGCTCTGCCGTGGGAGCAATGAGGAAAAGGGTTATCTCTCCCGCTCTGCCGTGGGAGCAATGAGGAAAAGGGTTATCTACTCCCGCTCTGCCGTGGGAGCAATGAGGAAAAGGGTTATCTACTCCCGCTCTGCCGTGGGAGCAATGAGGAAAAGGGTTATCTACTCCCGCTCTGCCGTGGGAGCAATGAGGAAAAGGGTTATCTACTCCCGCTCTGCCGTGGGAGCAATGAGGAAAAGGGTTATCTACTCCCGCTCTGCCGTGGGAGCAATGAGGAAAAAAGGTTATCTACTCCCGCTCTGCCGTGGGAGCAATGAGGAAAAAAGGTTATCTACTCCCGCTCTGCCGTGGGAGCAATGAGGAAAAAAGGTTATCTACTCCCGCTCTGCCGTGGGAGCAATGAGGAAAAGGGTTATCTACTCCCGCTCTGCCGTGGGAGCAATGAGGAAAAGGGTTATCTACTCCCGCTCTGCCGTGGGAGCAATGAGGAAAAGGGTTATCTACTCCCGCTCTGCCGTGGGAGCAATGAGGAAAAGGGTTATCTACTCCCGCTCTGCCGTGGGAGCAATGAGGAAAAGGGTTATCTACTCCCGCTCTGCCGTGGGAGCAATGAGGAAAAGGGTTATCTACTCCCGCTCTGCCGTGGGAGCAATGAGGAAAAGGGTTATCTACTCTGCCGTGGGAGCAATGAGGAAAAGGGTTATCTCTGCCGTGGGAGCAATGAGGAAAAGGGTTATCTAGCAATCCCCCGCTCTGCCGTGGGAGCAATGAGGAAAAGGGTTATCTACTCCCGCTCTGCCGTGGGAGCAATGAGGAAAAGGGTTATCTACTCCCGCTCTGCCGTGGGAGCAATGAGGAAAAGGGTTATCTACTCCCGCTCTGCCGTGGGAGCAATGAGGAAAAGGGTTATCTACTCCCGCTCTGCCGTGGGAGCAATGAGGAAAAGGGTTATCTACTCCCGCTCTGCCGTGGGAGCAATGAGGAAAAGGGTTATCTACTCCCGCTCTGCCGTGGGAGCAATGAGGAAAAGGGTTATCTACTCCCGCTCTGCCGTGGGAGCAATGAGGAAAAGGGTTATCTACTCCCGCTCTGCCGTGGGAGCAATGAGGAAAAGGGTTATCTACTCCCGCTCTGCCGTGGGAGCAATGAGCAAATGAGGAAAAGGGTTATCTACTCCCGCTCTGCCGTGGGAGCAATGAGGAAAAGGGTTATCTACTCCCGCTCTGCCGTGGGAGCAATGAGGAAAAGGGTTATCTACTCCCGCTCTGCCGTGGGAGCAATGAGGAAAAGGGTTATCTACTCCCGCTCTGCCGTGGGAGCAATGAGGAAAAGGGTTATCTACTCCCGCTCTGCCGTGGGAGCAATGAGGAAAAGGGTTATCTACTCCCGCTCTGCCGTGGGAGCAATGAGGAAAAGGGTTATCTACTCCCGCTCTGCCGTGGGAGCAATGAGGAAAAGGGTTATCTACTCTGCCGTGGGAGCAATGAGGAAAAGGGTTATCTACTCCCGCCTGTGGGAGCAATGAGGAAAAGGGTTATCTACTCCCGCTCTGCCGTGGGAGCAATGAGGAAAAGGGTTATCTACTCCCGCTCTGCCGTGGGAGCAATGAGGAAAAGGGTTATCTACTCCCGCTCTGCCGTGGGAGCAATGAGGAAAAGGGTTATCTACTCCCGCTCTGCCGTGGGAGCAATGAGGAAAAGGGTTATCTACTCCCGCTCTGCCGTGGGAGCAATGAGGAAAAGGGTTATCTACTCCCGCTCTGCCGTGGGAGCAATGAGGAAAAGGGTTATCTACTCCCGCTCTGCCGTGGGAGCAATGAGGAAAAGGGTTATCTACTCCCGCTCTGCCGTGGGAGCAATGAGGAAAAGGGTTATCTACTCCCGCTCTGCCGTGGGAGCAATGAGGAAAAGGGTTATCTACTCCCGCTCTGCCGTGGGAGCAATGAGGAAAAGGGTTATCTACTCCCGCTCTGCCGTGGGAGCAATGAGGAAAAGGGTTATCTACTCCCGCTCTGCCGTGGGAGCAATGAGGAAAAGGGTTATCTACTCCCGCTCTGCCGTGGGAGCAATGAGGAAAAGGGTTATCTACTCCCGCTCTGCCGTGGGAGCAATGAGGAAAAGGGTTATCTACTCCCGCTCTGCCGTGGGAGCAATGAGGAAAAGGGTTATCTACTCCCAATGAGGCTCTGCCGTGGGAGCAATGAGGAAAAGGGTTATCTACTCCCGCTCTGCCGTGGGAGCAATGAGGAAAAGGGTTATCTACTCCCGCTCTGCCGTGGGAGCAATGAGGAAAAGGGTTATCTACTCCCGCTCTGCCGTGGGAGCAATGAGGAAAAGGGTTATCTACTCCCGCTCTGCCGTGGGGGAGCAATGAGGAAAAGGGTTATCTACTCCCGCTCTGCCGTGGGAGCAATGAGGAAAAGGGTTATCTACTCCCGCTCTGCCGTGGGAGCAATGAGGAAAAGGGTTATCTACTCCCGCTCTGCCGTGGGAGCAATGAGGAAAAGGGTTATCTACTCCCGCTCTGCCGTGGGAGCAATGAGGAAAAGAGGTTAGCTACTCCCGCTCTGCCGTGGGAGCAATGAGGAAAAGAGGTTAGCTACTCCCGCTCTGCCGTGGGAGCAATGAGGAAAAGGGTTAGCTACTCCCGCTCTGCCGTGGGAGCATGAGGAAAAGGTTATGTACTCCCGCGGGAGCAATGAGGAAAAAGGTTAGCTACTCCCGCGGGAGCAATGAGGAAAAAGGTTAGCTACTCCCGCTCTGCCGTGGGAGCAATGAGGAAAAGGGTTAGCTACTCCCGCTCTGGGAGCAATGAGGAAAAGGGTTATCTACGTGGGGGAGCAATGAGGAAAAGCAATGAGGAAAAGGGTTATCTACTCCCGCTCTGCCGTGGGAGCAATGAGGAAAAGGGTTATCTACTCCCGCTCTGCCGTGGGAGCAATGAGGAAAAGGTTAGCTACTCCCGCTCTGCCGTGGGAGCAATGAGGAAAAGGTTAGCTACTCCCGCTCTGCCGTGGGAGCATGAGGAAAAGGTTAGCTACTCCGACAGTGTTCATCGCGTGGTGACTACCAACACACACACACACACACACACACACACACCCTCTCTAATGGAGAGTCCAGCATGCTGCGGCTCTGTGTGCAATCAATGGATGTTCGGTCAGTTCCTTCACCTTGCTAAAAATACAGCTTCTCTTTCATCCTGCGCCATTCATTTTGAATACGAGAGATTTACTGGGTGCTGGTGAGCAGGCCTGGCGGGAGCACAAGAACGAGCTCCTCCTGTAAAGTAGTTGGCGCAGAACATCTAGTGATTTACTGCCTCTGACCCATGCCATGCCTCCCTTCTTGCACCTGTAAAGCCCAAATGACAGTGACAATGACTAGTCCCTCATGCTGCGTTAACCTACATTCTTTCCAACAGGAGTTAACTAGTAGAATATGGCCGACCGCATGGACTGACTACAACCACATGCAAACCTTTCCTTTCCCTCCACCAAGTGTTCATGTGAACAGCAGGAGACGCAGTGCATAATTTGATTAGCATCCAGCACTTCTCAGATTTGACATTGTTTTTTCCAGCACCTATTCCCCCAGATCCGGTACCTCGGCATTGTTTAACTGTTCGCACTGTAGACATTCTAATAAAAGCGATTAGCGTGAAATGAAGTTGTCTCCTCATTACTTCTCCTGCCCCCCAGAAATATCCTCATGTAAAAGCGTGGTGATCCTTCTATGTAAGCATCCCATTCAGCCGTACTGATTCCAGACCTGCGCTCTTATTTGTACATAGATGATGGTGTAAGTAGCGGGGTAAGTAACTGATCTTGACACAGGTCTTGGTAGTGGTGTTCAGCAAACTGTTCCTGATGGCGCTGCTAATCTCGTCAGTTCAGCATCACCACCGGCACCTCCACTAGCTAGTAGACCTACAAGAGAGTCAGACTCAGCAGGAGAGGGAGACGTGGAGCTGGGGGGCAGCGCATCCACCACGAAGTGCTCGAAGCAGGAGTAATTTGCAGTTTGAGAACAAGCAAACGTATTTCCCCTGGCTTGTCATTCAGAATTCAAAGTAGGGCTGAACAACATAAAAAATGGTAGGGAACTTGGGTCTAGAAATGACTGGAGGGATTAAACTAGCAAATTAGTGGGTGGAATGTACAGTAAATTAACATCCTATGCATCAGATGTAAAAATAAAAATAAGAGCCCTCAGAAAAAAAGGTTTTTGAACATGCCTGAACCAAGGTGCATTTAGTGGCAGCAAGCCTTGTAGACAAGGCTGAAGAGGACACCCAGGTTAACACATTTTTTGTATAATACACACACAACAGTCAGAGTCTTCAGAACAGACTTAGAAGAAGGCTAAACATCACAGCCACATGCCCGCTCGTGGCTTTGAGCAAGAAGTTGACTCTCAGGAGTTAAATGGACTTGACATGGGGAGGGTCATTGTGGGAGGTTTTGAAAACTAAGGTAGTACATTTTTTTATCCCTTTACGTTCACAGAACAGAACACATTTGTATTCTGAATATGTGCTTTATATTATCACATAGGCAGGAGGTGTTCTGATGTAGCCGACAGTGATTTATTTTAGTTGAAGTTATATTCCGATATTTGTTCTACTGCTACATTGATGTCTTGAAAATGATATGAAATTGGGGTCTGGTAAGCCCGACAGCTGAGTATGTGTGCATATGGCAGGTGTTCTGCAGTGTCCTCTAAAAATGTTGCTGTACATTGAGGTCTCGAAAATTTGCCTAAAAGAAATGCATACTTATGTAAACCTAGCAGCTATACTCAAGTATGTGTGCATACTGCAGTGACGTCTAAAATGCTTTGAATTAATCAGCACCTTGGAGAGGGCTGTCCGTTTAAACACCATAGATAGTAGGCTACTTGCCTGCTACGTTGTGTTTGACACTTTTTTTCCGCAATAGCTATGTTTGAATACTCATACTAACCGTACGATTTGTGACGTAAATAGAGTATGTAGCATGTATATTGGTCATAGTTAGCATGCCAAAAGTTCCCTGATGCCGTACTAAATTCAACAAAATACAAAGTATACAAGCAGTGAACACTATTTCCGTGCTTTCAGAGCCCATAATGCAATTCTTCAGAAAATGAGCGTGGCTTCACAACTTTTTCAAATTTGAAGAAAATGGCGGAAAATATGCAGCCGAAGTCTGACGAGAGCGGATACAAATTCATATTGCTTTAACTAATTATGACAAATGTTAATAAAATGTTGAGCAACGTAATAAAGTAATGACTTTTCAAATAAGTTACATTAAACGTTATGTAAGCTGACAAATTGTTAGCTAAGCTATCCATACGATTCGCATAGTATTACAGCAGTATGTACAGGTATGTTGTTAGTTAGCAGCAGTTAGTTACCAACACTCTGGATAGCATGAAAACAGCTGAACCAGCTCTGCTAGGGCGAGTAAAATGGTCAGAGTGAGGTGTTCTTTCATTTGTGTCTGGCCAACGTTAGCCAGTTATCTTGGGTGCTTGACTAGTTGTGAGGTCAGAACGCTGGGACCAACCCTACTCCTCAGCCAGAGCGTCCAGTGAACGCTCCGTGAGAGAAACGCTCTGAAATTACAAACTGACAATCTGACAACGTTCTGGATTTACACAAACCAAGAGGGCACTCTGAGCGCACTCTGGCACTCCAGATTGAATTTACGAACACACCCAAAAAATGTCAAATGTCTAGCTAGCTAGTCACCTCGTTGGTCTTTTCAGTTCGCTGCAGGTTATTCAAACACAACTAATGTGTTCCGGTACCTTAGAGCCCCCCCCCCTTCTCGTACTCACTTTGTGTTCCGGGACCTCCCGATTTACAAATGAAGCACTGAGGAGACATGAGGGAGGGGGGTTACACTCTTACAAAAAAAGTGGCTGTCTAGAACTTAAAAGGGTTCTTTTCTTTGACTGTTCCAATAGGACAGGGATCATGAACTACATTACATTATTTTATTGAGCAGATAGTCATTGAACAAATTGACCGCAAGAAGCCCAAACCGATTTAATATTTGACTAAAAGATACTGTAATAATGTCAAATCCGTACTTACATTTGTATATGATCACATACACGGAGTATACAAAACATTAAGAACACCTGCTCTTTCCATGACATACAGTGCCTTGCAAAAGTATTCATCCCCCTGGGCTTTTTTCCTATTTTGTTGCATTGCAACCTGTAATTTAAATGGATTTTTATTTGGATTTCATGTAATGAACAAAATAGTCCAAATTGGTGACGTGAAATGAAAAAAAAATCTATCTATTTTATTTAATTATAAACGGAAAAGTGGTGCGTGCATATGTATTCACCCCAATGCTATGAAGCCCCTAAATAAGATCTGGTGCAACCAATTACCTTCAGAAGTCACAATTAGCAAAATAATGTCCACCTGTGTACAACATGATCTCCGCACACACACGCACTGAAAGGCCCCAGAGTCTGCAACACCACAAAGCAAGGGGCACCACCAAGCAAGCGGCACCATGAAGACCAAGGAGCTCTCCAAACAGGTCAGGGACAAAGTTGTGGAGAAGTACAGGTCACGGTTGGGTTATAAAAAATATCCAAAACTTTGAACATCCCACAGAGCACCATTAAATCCATTATTTAAAAAAAATGGAAAGAATATGGCAACACAACAAACCTGCCAAGAGAGGGCCGCCCACCAAAACTCACGGACCAGGAAAGGAGGGCATTAATCAGAGAGAGATCAAAGATAACCCTGAAGGAGCTGCAAAGAGGAGATTGGAGTATCTGTCCATAGGACCACTTTAAGCCGTACACTCCACAGAGGCCAGAAAAAAGCCAGTGCTTAAAGAAATAAACATGTTTGGACTTCACTAAAAGGCATGGGGGAGACTACCTAACCATATGAAATAAGGTACTCTGGTCAGATGAGACTAAAATTAAGCTTTTTGGCCATAAAGGAAAACACTATCTGGCGCAAACCCAACACCTCTATCACCCCGAGAACACCATCCCCACAGTGAAGCATGATGGTGGCAGCATCATGCTGTCGGGATGTTTTTCCATCGGCAGGGACTGGGAAACTGAATGGAAGGAATGGTGGATGGTGCTAAATACAAGGAAATTCTTGAGGGAAACCTGTTTCAGTCTTCCAGAGATTTGAGTCTGGGATGGAGGTTCACCTTCCAGCAGGACAATGACACTAAGCATACTCCTAAAGCAACACTCGAGTGGTTTTAGGGGAAACATTTAAAGGTCTTGGAATGGCCTAGTCAAAGCCCAAACCTCAATCCAATTGAGAATCTGTGTTATGACTTAAAGATTGATGTACACCAGCGGAACCCATCTAACTTGAAGGAGCACCCCCTCGATCCCTGGTACCCAGCAGTTAAGAGCAATTGGCCAGTAACCGAAAGGTTGTTGGTTAGAATCCCGGAGCTGGCAAGTTCTGCCCTTGAGCAAGGCTGTTAACCACCAACTGCTTCCCGATGACGTTGATCAAGGCTGCCCCCCCACACCTCGCTGATTCAGAGGGGTTGGGTTACATGTGGAAGACACATTTCGGTTGAATGCATTCAGTTGTGACATCCCTCCACCAAATCAAATGAGACATTTCCTCAGATATTTTTGGCAGGAACACCTGGGAGACATTGAGTCAGAGAGGGACTAGTCCATGGAATCCCAGGCTAGAACCATAACATAACAGAGGAAGAACAGGAAAAATAATACTAACCAAACGATACAGAAAGAGAGAGCGATTACAAGGGAGAGAGAGTGCTATCAGGCCCCCTGTGGAGCTTTGAAGCACCGCTCTGGGGGCCACGGTTGGCCCCCGTAAGAGAAGCTGGCCCTGCAGGGCTCTGGACAAACTCCTCCTCTGAGGATTAGTTTTGCTATGATTTCACGTCGTTCTCAGTGGCCTCTTGAATGCGACAGATGACGGATCTATTTTCCTACACTGTTTCACCTGCTCTAAATGGAACCACATGCTGCACACACAGGGCCGCCTCTCCTTTGTCTGTAATTGGAAGCACATGCAGAGCAGCGGAAAAGAGGGGTGAGGAGGAGGCGGAGAGGAGCAGAGTAGAGCTGAGCCTGACAGGGGACCTCTGTCGACGTGCGACACTCTATGCGGGGTCAAGTGGGAGAAAGGAAGATCGGCGGGGGTGTAGGGCGAGATGGTGTCGTTAAGGGCAGCGGGAGGGAGAGAGGTATAGAGAGTGGGATGGAGGAAGGGAATGTCACAACAGGGGCCCCCAATACAGGATAGAGAAGTGTTTCAGTTCATTGGGGGTAACCAATAGGTGAGTCAGATAGTATGGTGTGAATTGTTTTTCCACTAACCGACTTAGGTTAATGGACAGTGTTTTGTCAGTGAAGTTGTGGAAGAGACCTTGACATTCAGCCGGACTTGCTGTGAGAACATGAGCTGTCTAACTGTAAGCACGGCTGTGTGATACCTGGCTCTGCACAGCACAGGACAGCTAGGCCTTGGACCCAGGGAAGCGGGGAACACGCACACTTACATCACCACTCCTCTCCGCCACACCAGGGGAAGATTTCATAAGAGGTGTACTGCATCTTATCTATCTGATAACCTCGTTGGTCTGCTGTCCCCCATGTGCACTGGACATATATTTAAGGCCTGGTTATAAACAGAAATACTACCATAGATACTACAGAGTCATCTAAGAACTCTCCAATGACCAGACTAGTGCCTTAACTTGGGTTCTGTCACTTGATTGGTTAATCAAATTATATTTGAACAATCAAAGCCTGTTAAGATTGGAGGCTGATCCTGCAGACTTTTGGCCTTCTCCTGCTATTGTTCACAATAGTGCAGTACCAGTCAAAAGTTTGGATACACCTACTCATTCAAGGGTTTTTCTTTATTTTTACTATTTTCTACATTGTAGAATAATAGTGAAGACATCAAAACCATGAAATAACACATATGGAATCATGTAGTAAGTTTTTTTTTAAAGTGTTAAATTAAAATATATTTTATATTTGAGATACTTCAAAATAGCCACGCTTCACCTTGATGACAGCTTTGCACACTCTTGGCATTTTCTCAACCAGCTTCATGAGGTAGTCACCTGAAATGTATTTTTATTAACAGGTCTGCCTTAAACGTTCATTTGTTAGCCCTATTTGGGAAAAGACCAAGTCCATATTATGGCAAGAACTGAAAAAAATAATCAAAGATTAACGGCAGTACATCATTACTTTAAGACATGAAGGTCAGTCAATCCGGGAAATTTCAAAAACTTTAAAGTTTCTTCAAGTGCAGTCGCAAAAACCATAAAGCGCTATGATGAAACTGGCTCTCATGAGGACCGCCACAGGAAAGGAAGACCCAGAGTTACCTCTGCTGCAGAGGATAAGTTCAATAGAGTTAATTGCACATCAGATTGCAGCCCAAATAAATGCTTCACAGTGTTCAAGCAACAGACACATCTCAACATCAACTGTTCGGAGGAGACTGCGTGAATCAGTCCTTCATGGTCAAATTACTGAAAAGAAACCACTATTAAAGGAAACCAATAAGAAGACTTGCTTGGGCCAGGAAAAACGAGCAATCAACATTAGACCGGTGGAAATCTGTCCTTTGGTCTGATGAGTCCAAATGTCTTTTTTTTTTCCAAACTCCGTGTTTTTGTGAGACGCAGAGTAGGTGAGCGGATGATCTCCGTATGTGTGGTTGCTACCATGAAGCATGGAGCTTGTGGTGTGATGGTGCTTTGCTGGTGACACTGTCAGTTATTTATTTAGAATTCAAGGCACATTAAACCAGCAGAGTTACCACAGCATTCTGTAGCGATACGCCATCCCATCTGGTTTGCACTTAGTGGGACTATCATTTGATTTAACAGGACAATGACCCAACACCTCCAGGCTGTGTAAGGGCTATTTGACCAAGAAGAGTGATGGAGTGCTACATCAGATGACCTGGCCTTCACAATCACCCGACCTCAACCCAATTGAGATGGTTTGGAATGAGTTGGACCGCAGAGTGAAGGAAAAACAGCCAACAAGTGCTAAGCATATGTGGGAACTCCTTCAAGACTGTTGGAAAGCATTCCTCATGAAGTGGGTTGAGAGAATGCCAAGAGTGTGCAAAGCTGTCATCAAGGCAAAGGGTGGCTACTTTGAAGAAAAGTGTAAAAATGAATAAAAGCCCTTGAATGAGTAGGTGTCAACTTTTGACTGGTACTGTTTATCTCAATGGAGGCTGTTGATGGGAGGACGGCTCATAATAATGGCTGGAACAGAGCGAATTAAATGGCATCAAACACATGGAAACCATGTGCTTGATCTATTTGATACCATTCCACTCATTACCACGAGCCTGTCCTCCCCAATTAAGGTGCCACCAACCTCTTGTGGTGTATGTCCCCAGACCCTTCTCTCGGCTGTGATTGCAATGATGGTTAACAGCCAAGCCCAGCAATTGCCAAGAACATTGGGTGAATACATCTATTTTCAAATTTAAACCACATTATTCCGAAAACCATCTAATAGAGTTCTTGAATGAGACTGACACCAGTTGTAAACTCATCAGCATACCACGGGGGCCTGTTAAGTGGCTTGTCACCTTATTACAGTAATTTTGGGCTAGATTAGCTGTCCGAAACCAAAGATTATCACTATTCTACTCCAGCAGCTAACTGGAGAGAACTACTTTTGGTCACTCTGGAACAGGGCATAGAGAAAGAGGCCCGTATCTCACAAACAGTGTAGATGGAATTCAGAAATCTGGGGATACGTTTTTGTATATTCAGCCCAGAAAAAACACTGTAGCCTTGCAGACAGGCACTTTGGTTGTGCTACACTGACACCTGTTGGTACAAACCAGAACTGCAACTGATTATCCACATCTTGTTATTTAAAAAGGCAAGTCAGTTAAGAACAAATTCTTACTTACAATGACGGCCTACCCCAGCCGACACTCGGAAAATTGCGCGCTTCCCTATGGGACTTCCAATCACAGCCAGATGTGACTCAGCCTGGATTTGAACCAAGGGCTGTAGCAACGCCTTTTCCTCTGAGATGCACCTTTGACCTTCGACCACCACGTCACTCAGGAGTCTTATGTCTTTTTCTTTGACTTCTTGTCTGGTTCCCTTTGAATGATTGAAAAAGCTGCAAATAATGACTGGATCGAGAATACCTTTGCTTGATTAGCTTTTCAAGGTTGTGAGTACCTCAGCAGACATGCAGTAACCCCTAGAGCACCAGGTCTGAGATGTAATGAAATACAGTGCATTCAGACAGTATTCAGATCCCTTTACCTTTTCCACATTTTGTTACGTTACAGCCCTATTCTAAATCAATTTCCCCCGCATCAATCTACACCCAATACCCCATAAAGACAAAACAAAAACAGGTAATTAGAAAATGATTTAAAAAAAAAGGAAATATCACATTAACATAAGTATTCAGACCCTTACTCAGTACCTTTTTGAAGAAACTTTGGCAGCTATTACAGTATCGAGTCTTCTTGGGTATGACGCTACAAGCTTGGCACACCTGTATTTGGAGAGAGTTTCTCCCATTGTTCTCTGCAGATTCTCTCAAGCTTTGTCAGGTTGGATGGGGAGTGTCGCTGCACAGTTATTTTGGGTCCAAGTCTGGGCTCTGGCTGGGCCACTCAATGACATTCAGAGACTTGTGCCAAAGCCACTTCTGCGTTCTCTTGGCTGTGTGCTTCGGGTCGTTGTCCTGTTGGAAGGTGGACCTTCATCCCAGGCTGAGGTCCTGAGCAGGTTATCATCAAGAATCTTACTGTACTTTGCTCTGTTCATCTTCCCCACAAATCTGAATGGTCTCCCAGTCCCTGCCACTGAAAAACATCCACACACCATGATGCTGCCACCACCATGCTTCGCCATAGGGATGGTGCCAGGTTTCCTCCCGACGTGACTTTTGGAATTCGGGGTGGCAGGGTAGCCTAGTGGTCAGAGCATTGGACTAAGAACCGGAAGGTTGCAAGTTCAAACCCCCGAGCTAACAAGTTCATTAAGCCCCTGAACAGGTAGTTAACCCACTGTTCCTAGGCTGTCATTGAAAAGAAGAATTTGTTCTTAACTGACTTGCCTAGTAAAATAAAAAAATTCAGGCCAAAAAATTCAATCCCAGCTTCATCATCTTGTTTCTGAGAGTCCTTTAGGTGTCTTTTGGCAAACTCCAAGCGGGCTGCCTTTTTTCTGAGGAATGGTTGCCGTCTGGCCACTCTACCATAAAGGCCTTATTGGTGGAGTGCTGCAGAGATGGTAGTCCTTCTGGAAGGTTATCCCATCTCCACAGAGGAACTCTGGAGCTCTGTCAGAGGGACCATCGGGTTCTTGGTAACCTCCCTGACCAAGACCCTTCTTCCCCAATTGCGCAGTTTGGCTTTGCAGCCAGCTCTAGGAAGAGTCTTTGTGATTCCAGACTTCTTCCATTTAAGAATGATGGTGGCCACTGTGTTCTTGGGGACCTTCAATGCTGCAGAAATGTTTTGGTACCCTTCCCCAGATCTGTGCATCGACACAACCCTGTCTCGGAGCTCTACGGACAATTCCTTTGACCTCATGGCTTGGTTTTTGCTCTGACATGCACTGTCAACTGTGGGACTGTGGGACCCTATTCAATCAATTCAATTTAACACAGGTGGACTCCAATCAAGTTGTAGAAACACCTCAAAGATGATCAATGGAAACAGGATGCACCTGAGCTCAGTTTTGAGTCTCACAGCAAAGTGTCTGAATACTAATGTAAATAAGGTATTTTATGTTCTTTGTTTTTAATACATTTACAAACATTTCAAAAAAACTGTTTTTGATTTCTTATTATGGGGTATTGTGTGTAGATTGATTAGAAATTGTTTTTATTTAATCCATTTTAGAATAATGCTGTAACGTAACAAATTGTGGAAAAGTCAAGGGTTTGAATACTTTCCGAATGCACTGTATACAACAGAGAAAAGGGAAAAGGGGCAATGCCACTGTTGATAGGAGATTTCAGCAGGAGGCAAAGCAGGTGTGATCTGGTCGTGACCAGATGTACATATGATGTAATTAGGGACGTGTGCTGCATCACGTAGCTACCC
The DNA here is from genome assembly GCF_036934945.1 of Oncorhynchus masou masou. NCBI lineage: Eukaryota > Metazoa > Chordata > Actinopteri > Salmoniformes > Salmonidae > Oncorhynchus > Oncorhynchus masou. Next base: position 41,300,051 of record NC_088233.1, read on the forward strand.
CTCATACACACACACACACAAACACACGCACACACGCACACACACACACACACACACACACACACACACACACACACACACACACACACACACACACACACACACACACACACACACACACACACACACACACACACACACACACACACACACACACACACACACACACACACACACACACACACACACACTCCACAGTCTTATCAACATCAGCCACACCATTGGTGACTCACCAGCCTGTAAACTATCTATCCCAATATAAAGATGTTGTACTGTCACATGCACCGGATAGGTGCAGTAAAATGTGTTGTTTTACAGGGTCAGCCATAGTAATACTGCACCCCTGGAGCAAATTAGGTGCCTTGCTCAAGGACACATCGGCTTACTTGCTTCATGAACAATGAACGGCATAAATAAATGTCAAAACATGATAATCAGTGGTTAGAATGGTCCCCGGATAGCCTTGGTCAGATTCCTCTTTCTATTCATGTCAGACTGTGTGAATGTGATCTACATTTTCACACTGTGAAAGAAAAGTTGATTTCATAGGAAGTCTTCCGATTTCATAGGAAGGTTTGGCCTGCTGGATGTGCTCACTGCTCTCCCGTTGATAACTTATGTGTCCCAAATGCAACCTTATCGCCTATATAGTGAACTACTTTTTGAGTCTGCATGGTCAAAAGCGGTGCACTATTAGCCTGTAGGGAATAGGGTGCTATTTGGGAGGCAGCCAAACACGGTCGGTTGTGATCTCATTAGCCGCTGCTGGGAAGAGCAGTCTACTATCTGGTGCTGCTGAAGATAAAACTGAAACGACAGGTCATATGATATTTATGATGCGGCAGACAGCAACTGAACCGGGGCGAGTTGAGATTTATGCCGGCAGGCCTACGATCAATGAAACAATACATTCGTTGTTTCTTTATATAGATAGTCAAAGCTGTGTTTATCTCATTCACAGCCATGTAACACTAGAAGCCAGGGCAATAGGGCACTGTAGTCTTTATCTTTCTATCTAACCTTTTGTGTATTTGCGTATTGTATGTGTGTGTGTGCACGTGCATGCATGTGAGTGTGTTTGCAGGCACATCCTCTGGCAGTAAACTACTAGTCAATAATTATGCTTTCTGTCCCACAATTGTCTCATTAATTAAGATGGCACTACAATATTGCTTTCATTCTAACACAAGCATTTGTGGTACTCAAAGCGAATAATATGACTTCAGTTTGAAAAACATACCTCCCTGGAGGGCAAATCCAGGAAGAGTGGAAAGAGAAATGCAGGGGGGGAAAAACACCTCCTCTTCCACCTCTCTCTCTCTTCTCCTGTCTCCCTCCTCCTCCATCTACTCCCTATACCGTCAATTACCGAGCTGGAAGAATGATTTGATACTGCTTGAGGGACTTCGTTCAATAACGACAAATGTTCCTCAAAGTAATGCTTCATTTCGCCTCTCAGTCTGTAATGCCACTAAGAATGGATGTATTGTAATCCCTGAAGCATGGTCATATTGACTGGAAGAGACAAATCCCTTTCATAAAGTCTACAATCAAGAACTACAGCGGTGCAGACAATAGAAAATACTTTAATCATAAATAGATCAGTGATAAGACAAGTAATACAGGGCATGTCGGGTTATGAACAAGAATGACTCTCTAAAGCAGCTGTGGTCCTTCTTACTGTGTTTGAGGGTGTACTGAGTATACACAAAGTGACCCGGAACAAGTTAGGAGCACCAATGATTAGGAACAGTATCTCATACAGTAGTAAATAGCATAAAAGGTCATCAATTGGTTCTCAAGTGATCATCTACAGTGGTTTTCTCATGTGTTTTCTCTTTTCCCAAATGTATTATGGACACATCTACACAAGGAGATAAATCCAGAATAAGAAGCCTCCAGCACAGCTGCTTTAGCCTCAAATTACTCCAAAGTAATCGATTCCCCTGTCGTCGTAATCATGTGCAGCACCATGAACAGTATACCAGTGAGTCTTCCATGAGCTATATGCTAATATAAAATGGGTGGTTTGAGCCCTGAATGTTGATTGGCTGACAGCAGTGGTATACCACGGGTATGACAAAACATTTATTTTTACTGCTCTAATTACGTTGATAAGGGTAGCATAGTGGTTAGAGCATTGGACTAGTAGCAGGAAGGTTGCAAGTTCAAATCCCCGAGCTGACAAGGTACAAATCTGTTGTTCTGCCCCTGAACAGGCAGTTAACCCACTGCTCCTAGGCTGTCATTGAAAATAAGAATTTGTTCTTAACTGACTTGCCTAGTTAAATAAAGGTTAAAAGTGTGGAGGAGTTGGCCAGAGCAGAGAACAGATGAAAAGGCAGGCCCACTGGGCACAGACGACCAATTAATTTCAACAACGTTGATTCAACTAGTGTTTGCCCAGTGGGAAAGGTGTTGCACTCTGAAAGCCAAAGGCCAGAGGATTCTGATGGTGAAACTGGAGGAGCCTCAACAGAAGGGAAATGTAGACATCAATGAAAAGGTGTGGTGTAGTGTAGTGTAGTGGCAGAGCAAAAACTGTGGGGTGCTCTTTAAATCGGTACACATCGCATTCATAAGCGGCCTGACACAGATTACCGAGTAGATGGTTGAATGCCAGGGAGCGTTCATAATCTACATTTATATTCCATATAAATATTATGTATATTCTTATCTCAAACCAGGTAGAGTGGAGTAGAGAATATATAATAGGACTGATGTATTGAAGAGAACATCTCTTGAATCTCAAGTGTGTTAGCATGGCCCACTTCCCTGTTCCTCTGTGGTCGTGGTGGTGAAGATGCTGTATGTACATTCATACATTCATTAAATCACGAACAGGAACTGCATGTAGATGAATGACATTGGATGGATTCTCTATTCCCTTCAGACTTCTAATTCATGCTCTGGGGGGAGATATTGTGGCGTGTGAATATGCTGCCAGTGTTATGGTTTCCAACTACATTCACTGATACAGTTGTTCATAATGAGACATATAGATTCAAATATATGTTTAGGCAAACCTTTGCTAAACAATGTAGTTCAGATTATTTTTGACTGATTATCTTTCCAATTAAATGTTATAATAAAATGTGTACATTTAGTTTTCAAAAGGAATCATTTTAGAAATAGAAAAGACAAATTGCAGTTGGAGAGTTTAACTCTTCGTAAAAAACAACGAGTTCTGGATGGTGACGCAGCTGCTAAAATGGCCAACAAGAGCTACTGTATGTGGAACACTGAGATCAGCTGCTGAAACCTGGAGTAATAATGCATGTATTGTTAACAATCTGATGACGTCAGATCTCAGATCAGTTCAGACCTTTGTGGGTAAAGAAACGTAAGAGTAGTATCCTCAATGTATCTTTAGCCCCACCCAGACTGACGATGTCATGTTAGCATGATTCACAGGTTAAATGACAACACAACACTTAATAACCTCAGACATGAATGACGCACACAACAGATGCTCGCTACAGTACAGTCAGGCTACAGTACCAGCCAGTACACCCACAGGAGGTCCCCCAACCGTTTGGTACCAAAAGTTACAAGTAGGTCCATTTGTATTTAGACAGTAAATGCAAGTGGTTTAAAAAGCAATAGCAGCAACCAACTAGAAAATAACACAACACAATCTCCAAATGGGTTATAGAATGTTGTTTTCATGAATCTCAGAAATTATTTACAGTATCTGATACGGAACAAAACATGAAAACTGTGTGACCTAAAATACTCCATAAATCATAAAAGTGAATAGCGCTGCTTGTGTTTGAGCCACTGTGTGGGTCCACTATCCCTCCCACCACATAAAACATCTATCTACACCAGCACTTGGATTAAATGTTTACAGAGCCGGTCGAGGAGGTGTCTCAGTGTGACTGGGCTGTGTGTCACATCTCTTCCTAAACACAAGGAGCTTGTCCAGAACATTGCCCTGGATTCCATAATGTTGGTCCCAATATCCGCAGTCGTCCCGTACCCACCCAACTTCTCTACTGCTGCCCGGCTTCCTGTGAGGGTCAGAAAGGGCAAAGAATCCTCAGACAAAGGAATCCATTGAAGGTCTACTCGGTGCCATTCTGAGGCAGTTTCCTTAGGACCCAAGCAGGCTGACCTCATATCTGCCTGATTCCCCAGGGTCTTTCTGTCTGTCTCACTCTTACGGAGGCAGGGATGTGAAGATGAGTCAGTAATCCTCCTCTCAACGTAGAAATGTAATGTCTCTGTATGTTCTGAATATTGTAGCTACAGTCCTGAAAAGAATAATAGCACATTGCCATACAGAGGTCAACCACCAGGTTACGTAAGATGTTTTTGAGTACAAAATCAAGAATCAATGCAGGCTGTCACTCAATTGCAGTATTATCATGTCAAGAAGATAGAATGAAGGGATGTGTAAATGGTTGTCTACCTGTGATGCATGTCAATGATTCCCTTCTATATCCGTTAGTCTACAGAGAAAAAGAGAGACGGCATAATTAGAAACATTAGGAAAATTGTGAACATTAGGCTTGAGTCAAATGCCCTTGTGTTGTCTACTTCAACCCTTTATATTATTTTCACACGCACACACCCCCCCCCCCCTTATGGAAATCTACACTACCAAGAATTCACAGCCTCTGGTTTCCAGTCTCTCTTTCTAATAAGGACACAGATGCCACACTACTGGCATCAGATGTCTCACAACTCCTAAACCATCAACAGCCATATGTTCTGAAGACCCCCCGTGGCTGTTTTTGCTCATCAAACAACCTTATAGACTTCTGCTGTTATTTCTGCATCTCATAACCAACAACAAGGTCAATAGAAGCTGACAGTTGACTCTACACACCAAGGTCCTTGGCTGATTATCTTTTAACTCATGTTTAGGGCACGCACGCACGCATGCACACACACAGATTCAGAGATTAGTGACCTTCCCAAAGGGCTCTATAGAAAAATGTTCATGTTCACAGCCATCACACACACAATGAACTTCCCCCCTCTACTCCCTTTACAACTGAGACCAACTTTGTCTGAAGACGACGTGGGGTTTTCTTTGAACACGGAGAACAAAAACTAGAAAGATGTAGTCTTCAAGGGACTTTTATGTGAAGTATTTCCTTTTTTGCTTGATGTTGTCTCTTTTACTGTAGCAAGTAAAGCAATGGTTAATCGAAGGACAGCGATTGGAGGTTGTACTGAAATCACATAATGGAGGAATCAATTAGTCTATTCTGGGGAGGGGTGTGTCCATGTCCAGGAGGGGTAGATCATCTGATATGTCCCGTACAGTCAACACAAGTAGAAAACTTGACAACTACGTTACAACCAATTGTATTGCAATGACTATCCACTGATGACCATCCTGTCCAATCATCCTCACTACACAGACGCTGCACAGTATACATAGTTGTCATATTTACTTTTGTCTGTGGACTTGGACTGGCTGCCTGCAACGGTGGTCATGTCAGATGGTAGACCTACGTACACCCCGCCATAGTTCCTGAGGGAGTAGGGAAAAGGGTCAAAGGTCACATCAAAGAGCACATGACTCTATGTACTTTGGCTCCCACCAAACAACAGGGCATCCTGTGAGTTAGCACTGCAGTGTGTAGGTGTGTACAGTATGTAACCAAAACACATTAGGGAAGCAGCAGTCCAGGGGACTACTCTAATCCAACCATCTAATGACTTTTTGAACACACATGGATTGAATTGTGTTTGGGATCAACCTTCTCAGAGCAGGAGGAAAACACTGAGGAGTAAGACGAGAGGACAAGCAATTACCTTCTTTTCTCATCGTCTGGTGAGGACTCATCTGTCCTGATTGAGACAAGAATCACAGATTAGCTCACAGGACTTGATACAATGCTCAGTGCTCAAACACATTGTACAGTCGTGGCCAAAGGTTTTGAGAATGACACAAATATTAATTTCCAATTTGATGCTTCAGTGTCTTTAGATATTTTTGTCAGATGTTACTATGGAATACTGAAGTATAATTACAAGCATTTCATAAGTGTCAAAGGCTTTTATTGGCAATTACATGAAGTTGATGCAAAGAGTCAATATTTGCAGTGTTGACCCTTCTTTTTCAAGACCTCTGCAATCCGCCCTGGTATGCTGTCAATTAACTTCTGGGCCTCTTGAGGATTGACCAAGTTCTCAATGGGATTAAGGTCTGGGGAGTTTTCTGGCCATGGACCCAAAATATTGATGTTTTGTTTCCCGAGCCACTTAATTATCACTTTTGCCTTATGGCAAGGTGCTCCATCATGCTGGAAAAGGCATTGTTCGTCACCAAAATGTTCCTGGATGGTTGGGAGAAGTTGCTCTCGGAGGATGTGTTGGTACCATTCTTTATTCATGGCTGTGTTCTTAGGCAAAATTGTGAGTGAGCCCACTCCCTTGGCTGAGAAGCAACCCCACACATAAATGGTCTCGAGATGCTTTACTGCTGGCATCACACAGGACTAATGGTAGCGCTCACCTTGTCTTCTCCGGACAAGCTTTTTTCCTGATGCCCCAAACAATCGGAAAGGGGATTCGAAATGACTTTACCCCAGTCCTCAGCAGTCAGCAGTCCAATCCCTGTACCTTTTGCAGAATATCAGTCTGTCCCTGATGTTTTTTTCTGGAGAGAAGTGGCTTCTTTTCTGCCCTTCTTGACACCAGGCCATCCTCCAAAAGTCTTTGCCTCACTGTGCGTGCAGATGCACTCACACCTGCCTGCTGCCATTCCTGAGCAAGCTCTGTACTGGTGGTGCCCCGATCCCGCAGCTGAATCAACTTTAGGCTACGGTCCTGGCGCTTGCTGGACTTTCTTGGGCGCCCTGAAGCCTTCTTCACAACAATTGAACCGCTCTCCTTGAAGTTCTTGATGATCCGATAAATGATTGATTTAGGTGCAATCTTACTGGCAGCAATATCCTTGCCTGTGAAGTCCTTTTTGTGCAAATCAATTATGACGGCACGTGTTTCCTTGCAGGTAACCATGGTTGACAGAGGAAGAACAATGATTCCAAGCACCACCCACCTTTTGAAACTTTCAGTCTGTTATTCTAAGTCAATCAGCATGACAGAGTGATCTCCAGCCTTGTCCTCGTCAACACTCACACCTGTGTTAACGAGAGAATCACTGACATGATGTCAGCTGGTCCTTTTGTGGCAGGGCTGAAATGCAGTGGAAATGTTTTTTAGGGATTCAGTTCATTTGCATGGCAAAGAAGGACTTTGCAATGAATTGCAATTCATCTGATCACTCTTCATAACATTCTGGAGTATATGCAAATTGCCATCATACAAACTGAGGCAGCAGACTTTGTGAAAATGTATATTTGTGTCATTCTCAAAACTTTTGGCTACGACTGTACATAACACCCAACATGACACAAACAAATGATTGACATATAGTTGACATGGATGACTTGGTTATGAGCTGGGCAAGACTTGGTATGGCACTGTGAGGGCACTGATCAAAAGGAAACAACAATGTGGATGGTTTCCACCTACAATGAATGTAGGTTAAATGGGTAGTGGACTATGTCATATACATTGTCACATTTACCTTTCTTCTCTGTCCATAGAAGAGGCATGAAAAACAAGTGTATACATGAACTGCCAGTCAAAGTGTGTGTGTGTGTGTGTGTGTGTGTGTGTGTGTGTGTGTGTGTGTGTGTGTGTGTGTGTGTAGCAGGACTAGAGGTGTGTTGTGTTGTAGTGCTGAACCCCAACCACCGACTGGCCGTGGTTGGCAGTGTGCTGCTGTCAGTCCCCATTGGTCCTCGATTAAGCACTGTAACTGCTCAGATGGTTATCAGAAAGTACACACACCACACGCACGCGCACACACACACCACACGCACACACACCCACGCACACACACACAAAGTGATTCAAGAAAATGTTTTGGAAATGGGTGCCTGCTCTCCCTTCCCACACCATGATGATGGAGGTGGCTCACCGTGCCTATTGAAGACCTATGTTCCCTTTATAACATAATTCATGCAATTTGCCTTGAATGGAAAATGGCTGTTCCTTTGATTTACTGAACAGGGCTAATTCATTGTAATAGCAGTTCTGGAACATGTATTCATTTCTCTACACATTAATATTCTATAGGCAAAATATTTGAAGGCCTTGATACAAAAGACTGAACATTTTAATTTGATTACATGACAGAAGGCGTTTTGAGGTCTTCTTAGTCAGATTACATTTCTCTATATCTTTCTCTACCATTACTAATACTAAATCAGTGTTTCTAATGACAACCAAATAGGTTTATGCCATTCAGGAAAACTCATGCTTTGTATTAGAGGTTGACCGATTAATCGGAATGGCCGATTAATTAGGGCCAATTTCAAGTTTTCATAACAATCGGAAATTGGTATTTTTGGACACCGATTTGGCTGATTTATTTTAATTTGAATTCTTCTTCTTTTTTTTACACCATTATTTAACTAGGCAAGTCAGTTAAGAACACATTCTTATTTTCAATGACGGCCTAGGAACGAACGGTGGGTTAACAGCCTTGTTCAGGGGCAGAACAACAGATTTTTACCTTGTCTGCTCGGGGATTCAATCTCTTAACCTTACGGTTAACTAATCCAACGCTCTAACCACCTGCTTTACATTGCACTCCACGAGGAGACTGCCTGTTACGCGAATGCAGTAAGCCAAGGTAAGTTGCTAGCTAGCATTAAACTTATCTTGTAAAAAACAATCAATCAATCATAATCACTAGTTAACTACACATGGTTGATGATATTACTAGTTTATCTAGAGTGTCCTGCGTTGCATATAATCGATGCGGTGCGCATTCGCGAAACAGGACTGTCGTTGCTCCAACGTGTACCTAACCAACCGAAACATCAATGCCTTTCTTAAATCAATACACAGAAGTATATATTTTTAAACCTGCATATTTAGCTAAAAGAAATCCAGGTTAGCAGGCAATATTAACCAGGTGAAATTGTGTCACTTCTCTTGCGTTCATTGCACGCAGAGTCAGGGTATATGCAACAGTTTTGGGCCACCTGGCTCGTTGCGAACTAATTTGCCAGAATTTTACGTAATTATGACATAACATGGAAGGTTGTGCAATGTAACAGGAATATTTAGACTTATGGATGCCACCCGTTAGATAAAATACGGAACGGTTCCGTATTTCACTGAAAGAATAAACGTTTTGTTTTCGAAATTATAGTTTCCGGATTCAACCATATTAATGACCAAAGGCTCGTATTTCTGTGTGTTATTATGTTATAATTAAGACTTATTTGATAGAGCAGTCTGACTGAGTGATGGTAGGCACCAGCAGGCTCGTAAGCATTCATTCAAACAGCACTTTCGTGCGTTTTGCCAGCAGCACTTCACAATGCTTCAAGCATTGAGCTGTTTACAACTTCAAGCCTATCAACTCCCGAGATTAGGCTGGTGTCACCGATGTGAAATGGCTAGCTAGTTAGCGGGCTGCGCGCTAATAGCGTTTCAAACGTCACTTTGGAGTAGTTGTTCCCCTTGCTCTGCATGGGTAACGCTGCTTCGAGGGTGGCTGTTGTCGATGTGTTCCTAGTTCGAGCCCAGGTAGGAGCGAGGAGAAGGATTGAAGCTATACTGTTACACTGGCAATACTAAAGTGCCTATAAGAACATCCAATAGTCAAAGGTATATGAAATACAAATCGTATAGAGAGAAATAGTCCTATCATTCCTATAATTACTACAACCTAAAACTTCTTACCTGGGAATATTGAAGACTGATGTTAAAAGGAACCACCAGCTTTCATATGTTCTCATGTTCTGAGCAAGGAACTTAAATGTTAGCTTTCTTACATGGCACATATTGCACTTTTACTTTCTTCTCCAACACTTTGTTTTTGCATTATTTAAACCAAATTAAACATGTTTCATTATTTATTTGAGGCTAAATTGATTTTATTGATGTATTAAGTTAAAATATGTGTTCATTCAGTATTGTTGTAATTGTCATTATTACAAATAAATAAATCAAACAAAATCAGCCGATTAATCGGTATCTGGTTTTTTTTGGTCCTCCAATAATCGGTATATGAATCGGCATTGAAAATTCATAATTCGGTCGACCTCTACTTTGTATCCCTCCCCAGGAAGGCAATACCTTGCTGAGTCTATGAAACCGGCGGGGCGGCAGTGTAGCCTAGTGGTTAGAGCGTTGGACTAGTAACTGGAAGGTTGCAAGTTCAAACCACCGAGCTGACAAGGTACAAATCTGTCATTCTGCCCCTGAACAGGCAGTTAACCCACTGTTCCTAGGCCATCATTGAAAATAAGAATTTGTTCTTAACTGACTTGCCTAGTTAAATAAAAAAAAAAAAGATAAAAACCGTGATCTATGAGACTGTTGCTGTACTTACAAATCTTTGGAGGTTTCTGCAGGTCCTGTGAACACAAGGAAGAGAAAAAGAAAATCACAAATCAAATGACACAATTCTCATTATTTTGTTCTGGATGGTAGATAATGTGTGGATTACAGTAGAAATGTACTTTTTACCCAGTAAGTGGCAAAAGCCCACTCCACACCCACTCCACACCCATCACATCAACCAACCATTACTTATCCATTGACACAGTGTCTGTCGCTCCTCTTTGTACTCTGTGTGGTGTATTTATAGGGATGCAGTGCATTACATGCAGAAACATCAAACATGACAAACTCTGTCTTTGAATCATTATTACAACTTCATTTTTTAAAATAATTTAAAAAAAATGGAAAGAAAGAAAACAACCCAACTAAGTTACCAAATGCCTGCAACCCAGCAGTTGGGTCAACCAAACAACCCAGCGGTTGGGTCAACCAAACAACCCAGCGGTTGGGTCAACCAAACAACCCAGCGGTTGGGTCAACCAAACAACCCAGCGGTTGGGTCAACCAAACAACTCAGCATTTTTTTAGAGTGGACCTTCAACACTGTTTCTCACCCACAATAAAGTCAAACACAAAGCACCCAGAAACAATAACACTTAATCACCGCGCCACTCTACCTTGCTATATCGGAAATGCGATAAGCTCCATACATCACTTTTATTAACACAGCTATCTGACTTAACGGCTCCCTTCCCACTCGTTGAAGATGTTACAGAAGTCAAAGAGGCACAGCTTAATGACCACCACTTCAAATCTATTTGTCACCGAATACAACAGGTGTAAGTAGACCTTACCATGAAATGCTTACTTACAAGCCCGTAACCAACAATGCAGTTCAAGAAATAGAGTTAAGAAAATATTGACTAAATAAACAAAAGTAAAAAATTAAATAAAAATGAACAATAAAATAACAATAACAAGGCTATATACAGGGGGTACCGGTACAGAGTCAATGTGCGGGGGTACTGTTAAAGGCCAACTGTAAAGGCTCCTGGAATTGCCTGGTCAAAAGGACAGAAAGAGCGCTGAGGGTGATGTGGGCTGACTGGGCTCTTAGTGCGTCCTGTAATTTGACAGAGGAGTTATTGGCGGATTTCGAGTTGCTCTCCAGAGCTCTCCTGGGTAGACTGTATGGACACCTGACCCTGACCCTAATCACCAACTTCACACTGAGAGGGGCCTTGACATGGATGTGTAGGTAGGCCATATAGGGCAGAGATAAGTAGTGGAGACAGGTAGAGGTCACAACGCAGCCAGGACTGGCTCTGAGAGAGAGGAGGGAGAGAGGTGGGTGGATGGGCCCAGAGGAAGAGAAGGGATAGAGAGAGTTGGACAGGCTCTGTGGGAGGAGGGATAAGGAGGGATGGATGGACCAGGATGGATGTCAGATATATTTTCCGCTGTATTACAGAGGTTGTCAGACAAATGTAGAGATCACAACAAAGCTAGCATTGGCTCTGGGGGACAGGAGAGATAGAGATGGCTGGACCTTAGAGAGAGTTGGACCTTGATGGTTGTCATGTATACTCTGTATCAAAAATGTCTAACCTTGATAAGCAAGGGTCAAATCGACCAACAGCCTGCAGTGGACTTAGCTTATGTCAGGTAGATAGTGTCATGTAGCTATGGTCATACATAATCTAGCTTAATAAACTCAGAAAAAAAAGAAATGTCCCTTTTTCAGGACCCTGTCTTTCAAAGATAATTCGTAAAAATCCAAATAACTTCACAGATCTTCATTGTAAAGGGTTTAAACACTGTTTCCCATGCTTGTTCAATGAACCATAAACATTTAATGAACATGCACCTGTGGAACGGTCGTTAAGACACTAACAGCTTACAGACGTTAGACAATGAAGGTCACAGTTATTAAAACTTAGGACATTAAAGAGGCCTTTCTACTCACTCTGAAAAACACCAAAAGAAAGATGCCCAGGGTCTGTTACGGTTTTCTATGTGCAAAGGTGAGTCGGACCAAAACGCGGCGTGGCTATTGAGATTCATGTTTAATGAGAAGACACACTAAACACAAACACTACAAAACAATAAACGTAACGAAAACCGAAACAGCCTATACTGGTGTAAACTAACACAGAACAGGAACAAAAGGACAATCACCCACGAAACACTCAAAGAATATGGCTGCCTAAATATGGTTCCCAATCAGAGACAACGATAAACACCTGCCTCTGATTGAGAACCACTTCAGACAGCCATAGATTCACCTAGAACACCCCCACTAAGGTACCATCCCAATACATGTGAGAAAAAAAAAATACAAAACACACCACACACAAAAACCCATGTCACACCCTGGCCTGACCAACTAGATAAAGAAAACACAAAATACTAAGACCAGGGCGTGACAGAACCCCCCCCCCCAAGGTGCGGACTCCTGGCCGCACACCAAAACCCCTAGGGGAGGGTCCGGGTGGGCGTCTGTCCACGGTGGCGGCTCCAGCGCAGGACGTGGACCCCACTCTAACAAAGTCTTAGGCCACCCTTGCCGCCAACCTTGGCCTAGTAGTCCTCACCCAGGACCCCACTGGACTGAGGGGCAGCTCGTGACTGAGGGGCAGCTCGGGACTGAGGGGCAACTCGGGACTGAGGGGCAACTCGGGACTGAGGGGCAGCTCGGGACTGAGGGGTAGCTCGGGACTGAGGGGTAGCTCGGGACTGAGGGGTAGCTCGGGACTGAGAGGAAGCTCAGCACTGAGAGGAAGCTCAGCACTGAGAGGAAGCTTAGGCAGGTAGTTAGCTCTGGAAGATCCTGGCTGGCTGGCGGATCTGGAAGAGTCTGGCTGACTGGCGGATCTGGAAGAGTCTGGCTGACTGGCGGATCTGGAAGAGTCTGGCTGACTGGCGGATCCTGGCTAACTGGCGGATCTGGAAGATCCTGGCTGACTGGCGGATCTGGAAGAGTCTGGCTGACTAGCGGATCCTGGCAGACTGACGTCTCTGGCTGCTCCATGCTGACTGGCGGCTCTGGCTGCTCCATGCTGACTGGCGGCTCTGGCTGCTCCATGCTGACTGGCGGCTCTGGCTGCTCCATGCTGACTGACGGCTCTGGCTGCTCCATGCTGACTGACGGCTCTGGCTGCTCCATGCTGACTGACAGCTCTGGCGGCTTCTTGCAGACTGGCAGCTCTGGCGGCTTCTTGCAGACTGGCAGCTCCTTGCAGACTGGCAGCTCCTTGCAGACTGGCAGCTCCTTGCAGACTGGCAGCTCTGTCTGCTCCATGCAGACTGGCAGCTCTGGCTGCTCCATGCAGACTGGCAGCTCTGGCCAGGCGGGAGACTCCGGCAGCGCTGTAGAGGAGGAAGGCTCTGGCAGCGCTAAACAGGCAGGAGACTCCGGCAGCGCAGGAGAGGAGGAACGCTCTGGCAGCGCTAAACAGGCGGGAGACTCCGGCAGCGCAGGAGAGGAGGAAGGCTCTGGCAGCGCTGAACAGGCGGGAGACTCCGGCAGCGCAGGAGAGGAGGAAGGCTCTGGCAGCGCTAAACAGCCGGGAGACTCCGGCAGCGCAGGAGAGGAGGAAGGCTCTGGCAGCGCTGAACAGGCGGGAGACTCCGGCAGCGCAGGAGAGGAGGAAGGCTCTGGCAGCGCTGAACAGGCGGGAGACTCCGGCAGCGCAGGAGAGGAGGAAGGCTCTGGCAGCGCTGGAGAGGCGAGGTGCACTGTAGGCCTGATGCGTGGTGCTGGCACTGGTGGTACTGGGCCGAGGACACGCACAGGAAGCCTGGTGCGGGGAGCTGCCACCGGAGGGCTGGTGCGTGGAGGTGGTACTGGGTAGACCGGACCGTGCAGGCGCACTGGAGCTCTTGAGCACCGAGCCTGCCCAACCTTACCTGGTTGAATACTTCCGGTCGCTCTGCCAGTGCGGCGAGGTGGAATAGCCCGCACTGGGCTATGCAGGCGAACCGGGGACACCGTGCGCAAGGCTGGTGCCATGTAAGCCGGTCCAAGGAGACGCACTGTGGACCAGATGCGTAGAGCCGGCTTCATGGCATTTGGCTCGACGCTCACTCTAGCCCGGCCAATACGCGGAGCTGGAATATACCGCACCGGGCTATGCACCCGCACTGGGGACACCGTGCGCACCACAGCATAACACGGTGCCTGCCCGGTCTCTCTTGCCCCCCGGTAAGCACAGGAAGTTGGCGTAGGACTCCTACCTAGCGTCGCCATACTCCCTGTGAGCCCCCCCCCCAAGAAATTTTTGGGGCTGACTCCCAGGCTTACTTGCCAACCGTGTTCCCTCATATCGCCGGCTCCTCTCTCCGGCTGCCTCTGCTCTCCTAAGTGCCTCCACCTGTTCCCATGGGAGACAATCTCTTCCAGCCAGTATTTCCTCCCATGTGTAGCAACCCTTGCCATCCAAAACATCCTCCCATGTCCATTCCTCATTGCGCCGCTGTTGCCTGTTGTCACGCCGCTTGGTCCAGTTGTGGTGGGTGATTCTGTTACGGTTTTCTATGTGCGAAGGAGAGTCGGACCAAAATGCGGCGTGGCTATTGAGATTCATGTTTAATGAAAAGACACACTAAACACAAACACTACAAAACAATAAAAGTAACGAAAACCGAAACCGCCTATACTGGTGTAAACTAACACAGAACAGGGACAAAAGGACAATCACCCACGAAACACTCAAAGAATATGGCTGCCTAAATATGGTTCCTAATCAGAGACAACGATAAACACCTGCCTCTGATTGAGAACCACTTCAGACAGCCATAGATTCACCTAGAACACCCCATTAAGCTACCATCCCAATACATGTGAAAAAAAACAATACAAAACACACCACATACAAAAACCCATGTCACGCCCTGGCCTGACCAAATAGATAAAGAAAACACAAAATACTAAGACCAGGTCGTGACAGGGTCCCTGCTCATCTGTGTGAAAGTGCCTTAGGCATGCTGCAAGGAGGCATGAGTACTGCAGATGTGGCAAGGGCAATACATTTCAATATCTGTACTGTGAGACGCCTAAGACAGTGCTACAAGGAGACAGGACGGAAAGCTGATCATCCTCGTAGTGGCAGACCACGTGTAACAACACCTGCACAGGATCAGTATATCCGATACATCACATGCGAGAGAGGTACAGGATGGCAACAACAACTGCCTGAGTTAAACCCTGCCTTTCTAAGGTCTTCGAAAGCCAAGTTAACAAAACAGATCACCGACCATTTCGAATCCCCCGTACCTTCTCCGCTATGCAATCTGGTTTCCGAGCTGATCATGGGTGCACCTCAGCCACGCTCAAAGTCCTAAACGATATCATAACCGCCAACGATAAGAGACAATACTGTGCAGCTGTATTCATAGACCTGGCCAAGGCTTTCGACTCTGTCAATCACCACATTCTTATTATCAGACTCAAAAGCCTTGGTTTCTCAAATGACTTCCTCTCCTGGTTCACCAACTACTTCTCAGACAGAGTTCAGTGTCTCAAATCAGAGGGCCTGTTGTCCGGACCTCTGGCAGTCTCTATGGGGGTGCCACAGGATTCAATTCTTGGGCCAACTCTTTTCTCTGTATACATCAATGATGTCGCTCTTGCTGCTGGTGTTTCTCTGATCCACCTCGACGCAGACGACACCATTCTGTATACTTCTGGCCCTTCTTTGGACACTGTGTTAACTAACCTCCAGTCGAGCTACAATGCCATACAATTCTCGTTCCATGGCCTCCAACTGCTCTTAAATTGCAAGTAAAACTATATGCATGCTCTACAACCAATTGCTACCAGGACCTGCCCGCCCGTCCAGCCTCACTACTCTGGACGGTTCGGACTAAGAATATGTGGACATCTACAAATACCTAGGTGTCTGGTTAAACTGTAAACTCTCCTTCCAGACTCATATTAAGCTTCTCCAATCCAAAATTAAATCTAGAATCGGCTTCCTATTTCGCAACAAAGCATCCTTCACTCATGCTGCCAAACATACCTTCGTAAAACTGACTATCTTACCGATCCTTGACTTCGGTGATGTCATTTACAAAATAGCCTCCAACACTACTCAGAAAATATGATGCAGTCTATCACAGTGCCATACGTTTTGTCACCAAAGCCCCATATACTACACACCACTGCGACCTGCATACTCTCATTGGCTGGCCCTCGCTTCATATTCGTCGCCAAACCTACTGGCTCCAGGTCATCTATACGTCTTTGCTAGGTAAAGCCCCGCCTTATCTCAGCTTACTGGTCACTCAGCAGCACCCACCCGTAGCACGCGCTCCAGCAGGTATATTTCACAGCTCACCCCCAAAGCCAATTCCTCATTTGGCTGCCTTTCCTTCCAGTTCTCTGCTACCAATGACTGGAACGAATTGCAAAAATCACTGAAGCTAGAGACTCATATCTCGCTCACTAACTTTAAGCACCAGCTGTCAGAGCAGCTCACAGATCACTGCACCTGTACATAGCCCATCTGTGAATAGCCCATCGAACTACCTCATCCCCATACTGGTTTTTTTTGCTCCTTTGCACCCCAGTATCTCCACTTGCACAATCATCAACTGCACATCTATCACTCCAGTGTTTAATTGCTAAATAGTAATTATTTCGCCACAATGGCCTATTTATTGCCTTACCTCCCTTATCTTACCTAATATGCACACACTGTATATAGAGACTTTTTTATTGTGTTATTGACTGTATGTTTGTTTATTTATTTATCTTGGCCAGGTCGCAGTTGTAAATGAGAACTTGTTCTCAACTAGCCTACCTGGTTAAATAAAAGGTGAACTACAGTGCCTTGCGAAAGTATTCGGCCCCCTTGAACTTTGCGACTTTTTGCCACATTTCAGGCTTCAAACATAAAGATATAAAACTGTATTTTTTTGTGAAGAATCAACAACAAGTGGGACACAATCATGAAGTGGAACGACATTTATTGGATATTTCAAACTTTTTTAACAATTCAAAAACTGAAAAATTGGGCGTGCAAAATTATTCAGCCCCCTTAAGTTAATACTTTGTAGCGCCACCTTTTGCTGCGATTACAGCTGTAAGTCACTTGGGGTATGTCTCTATCAGTTTTGCACATCGAGAGACTGAATTTTTTCCCATTCCTCCTTGCAAAACAGCTCGAGCTCAGTGAGGTTGGATGGAGAGCATTTGTGAACAGCAGTTTTCAGTTCTTTCCACAGATTCTCGATTGGATTCAGGTCTGGACTTTGACTTGGCCATTCTAAAACCTGGATATGTTTATTTTTGAACCATT
The DNA here is from genome assembly GCF_036934945.1 of Oncorhynchus masou masou. Taxonomy (NCBI): domain Eukaryota; kingdom Metazoa; phylum Chordata; class Actinopteri; order Salmoniformes; family Salmonidae; genus Oncorhynchus; species Oncorhynchus masou. Next base: position 41,317,681 of record NC_088233.1, read on the forward strand.
CCGTTGTAGATTTTGCTTTATGTTTTGGATCATTGTCTTGTTGGAAGACAAATCTCCATCCCAGTCTCAGGTCTTTTGCAGACTCCATCAGGTTTTCTTCCAGAATGGTCCTGTATTTGGCTCCATCCATCTTCCCATCAATTTTAACCATCTTCCCTGTCCCTGCTGAAGAAAAGCAAGCCCAAACCATGATGCTGCCACCACCATGTTTGACAGTGGGGATGGTGTGTTCATTGTGATGAGCTGTGTTGCTTTTACGCCAAACATAACGTTTTGCATAGTTTCCAAAAAGTTCAATTTTTGTTTCATCTGACCAGAGCACCTTCTTCCACATGTTTGGTGTGTCTCCCAGGTGGCTTGTGGCAAACTTTAAACAACACTTTTTATGGATATCTTTAAGAAATGGCTTTCTTCTTGCCACTCTTCCCTAAAGGCCAGATTTGTGCAATATATGACTGATTGTTGTCCTATGGACAGAGTCTCCCACCTCAGCTGTAGATCTCTGCAGTTCATCCAGAGTGATCATGGGCCTCTTGGCTGCATCTCTGATCAGTCTTCTCCTTGTATGAGCTGAAAGTTTAGAGGGACGGCCAGGTCTTGGTAGATTTGCAGTGGTCTGATACTCCTTCCATGTCAATATTATCGCTTGCACAGTGCTCCTTGGGATGTTTACAGCTTGGGAAATCTTTTTGTATCCAAATCCGGCTTTAAACTTCTTCACAACAGTATCTCGGACCTGCCTGGTGTGTTCCTTGTTCTTCATGATGCTCTCTGCGCTTTTAACGGACCTCTGAGACTATCACAGTGCAGGTGCATTTATATGGAGACTTGATTACACACAGGTGGATTGTATTCATCATCATTAGTCATTTAGGTCAACATTGGATCATTCAGAGATCCTCACTGAACTTCTGGAGAGAGTTTGCTGCACTGAAAGTAAAGGGGCTGAATAATTTTGCACGCCCAATTTTTCAGTTTTTGATTTGTTAAAGAAGTTTGAAATATCCAATAAATGTTGTTCCACTTCATGATTGTGTCCCACTTGTTGTTGATTCTTCACAAAAAAATACAGTTTTATATCTTTATGTTTGAAGCCTGAAATGTGGCAAAAGGTCGCAAAGTTCAAGGGGGCCGAATACTTTTGCAAGGCACTGTAAATCAAATAAGAAAATACAACAGGAACGCACAATCCCTCCATCAGTGCTCAGACAGTCTGAAATAGGCTGAGAGAGGCTGGACTGAGGGCTTGTAGGCCTGTTGTAAGGCAGGTCCTCGCCAGACATCACCGTCAACAACATCGCCTATGGGCGCAAACCCACCGTCGCTGGACCAGACAGGACTGGCAAAAAACCAAGGCCTGTATTCTGGAGCGGGATCGATTTGGAGGTGGAGGGTTCGTCATGGTCTGGGGCAATGTGTCACAGCATCATCGGACTGAGCTTGTTGTCATTGCAGGCAATCTCAACGTTGTGCGTTACAGGGAAGACATCCTCCTCCCTAATATGGTACCCATCCTGCAGGCTCATCCTGACATGACCCTCCAGCATGACAATGCCACCAGCCATACTGCTTTGTGTGATTTCCTGCAAGACAGGAATGTCAGTGTTCTGCCATGGCCAGCGAAGAGCCCGGATCTCATTCCCATTGAACACGTCTGGGACCTGTTGGATCGGAGGGCTAGGGCCATTCCCCCCAGAAATGTCCAGGAACTTGCAGGTGCCTTGGAGGAAGAGTGGGGTAACATCTCACAGCAAGAACTGCCAAATCTGGTGCAGTCCATGAGGAGGAGATGCACTGCAGTACTTAATGCAGCTGGTGCCACACCAGATACTGACTGTTACTTTTAAATTTGACCCCCCCCACACACACTTTGTTCAGGGAAAACATTACTCCATTTATGTTCGTCACATGTCTATGGAACTTGTTCAGTTTATGTCTCAGTTGTTGAATCTTGCTATGTACATACAAATAATGTGTTAATGTTAAGTTTGCTGAAAATAAACACAGTTGACAGTGAGAGGACACTTCTTTTTTTGCTGAGTTTATGTCACACTGTATACATGTAACTTACATTAAAAAATTAATTCCATTCAAATCAAATTGCCTTCAATCTCCTTCCTCAAGTACAACTAAATTCCAAGAAATTGACAATTCAATTGGCCTTCATTCACCTTCCTTATCTGTATCACAAAGGATTCTACTTTATACGGTGAATAATTGAATGTTTTGTTTTCACTACTGTGTCCCAAGAATCCGTCATTGTATGCAATGGAATGGTAAATGGTGCCGACAGAGAGGGCTGCCTTGCCTTTAGCTCTTTGGAAACTTTACAGTATTTTGTGTTATTACATACAGCCGGGAAGAACTATTGGATATCAGAGCGGCAGTAACTCATTAGCATTACAACCAGGAATACGACTTTCCCGAAGCAGATCGTTTGTTCGCACCCCCCAGGGCAATTGAACTGATTCCAGAGGCGCGACCCAAAACAACGCTGTTGAAGGAGAGGTACTCGGAGAGGTCTTCTAGTCCGACTTAAGACGCGCGCACACCACCCACCGCTTCCGAGTATATTGCTCACTCATGTTCAATCTCTTGATAATAAAGTTTGGGCGGCAGGGTAGCCTAGTGGTTAGAGCGTTGGACTAATAACCGGAAGGTTGCAAGTTCAAATCCCCGAGCTGACAAGGTACAAATCTGTCGTTCTGCCCCTGAACAGGCAGTTAACCCATTGTTCCTAGGCCGTCATTGAAAATAAGAATTTGTTCTTAACTGACTTGCCGAGTTAAATAAAGGTTAGAAAAAAAGAGTTGACGAGCTCAGGGTGAGGATTTCTTTCCAGAGAGACATCAGGGATTGTAACATTCTCTGTTTCACAGAAGCTGGCTCTCTCAGGATATACTATCTGAGTCAGTCCAGCCAGCTGGGTTCTCAGTTCATCGCGCAGACAGGAATAAATATCTCCATGGGAAGAAGGGGATGTGTGTTTCATGATTAACAACTCATGGTGTAATTGTGATAACATAAAGGAACTCAAGTCCTTTTGTTCACCCGACCTCAATCAAATGCAGACCGTATTATCTCCCAAGATAATTTTCTTTGGTTATAGTCATGGCCATGTATATCCTCCCTCAAGCCGATACCACAATGATCGTCAAAGAACTTCACTATACTTTATTCAAACTGGAAACCAAATATCCTGAGACTGTATTTATTGTAGGGTACTACAAACCAAATTTAAGAAAAAGGCTGCCGAAGTTCTATCAACACAGACTGGTGTTTGAGGGTACTATTTAATGAAGCTGCCAGTTGAGGACTTGTGAGGCGTCTGTTTCTCAAACTAGACACTAATGTACTTGTCCTCTTGCTCCGTTGCGCACCGGGCCTCCCACTCCTCTTTCTATTCTGGTTAGAGCCAGTTTGAGCGGTTCTGTGAAGGGAGTAGTACACAGCATTGTACGAGATCTTCAGTTTCTTGGCAATTGCTCGCATGGAATAGCCTTCATTTCTCAGAACAAGAATAGACTGATGAGTTTCTGAAGAAAGGTCTTTGTTTCTGGCCATTTGGGCTGGTAATCGAACCCACAAATGCTGATGCTCCAGATACTCAACTAGTCTAAAGAAGGCCAGTTTTATTGTTTCTTTAATCAGAACAACAGTTTTCAGCTGTGCTAACATAATTGCAAAAGGGCTTCCTAATGATCAATTAGCCTTTTAATGTGATAAACTTGGATTAGCTAACACAACGTGCCATTGGAACACAGGAGTGACGGTTGCTGATAATGGGCTTCTGTACGCCTATGTAGATATTCCATAAAAAAAAAAATTTTTTTAAATCAGCCGTTTCCAGCAACAATAGTAATTTACAACGTTAACAATGTCTACACTGTATTTCTGATCAATTTGATGTTATTTTAATGGACAAAAAATGTGCTTTTCTTTCAAAAACAAGTACATTTCTAGGTGACCCCAAATGTTTGAACAGTAGTGTATGTTCTCATGGAAAACAAGGACATTTCTAAGTGACCCAAAACTTTTGAAAGGTACTGTATATATTCTTCATTCCATTCCTTTACTTAGATTGTGTGTTTTGGGTATATGTTGTGAAATTGTTAGATATTACTCATTAAATATACCAATACCATTTGCCAAACACGTGTATGTGACCAATAAATTTGATTTGGAACACTATATAACTTTTTAAAAACAAGGTAACAACACCCCCTCCCCTGACCTCCATCTTCTCCATAATAACACCACTCTTCGACAAAGCTGTCCACCGAATTATACTCATGTAATTGAAGGAATGACGTTAGAAAAAATATGAAATATATCAAATTCATAACAAACACCACAATTTTATCCTTAGTTATAGAAGAGGAGGCCAAAGCCTTTATACAGAAACAGTACATGGTGTGTGCCTTAAGACAGAACAGAGTGGCCCATTCACAACCCTTACAAAAGCTTATTCATCATCAAGGCCACTCAGATCTGCTTACACAAGAGGAGCGATGAGGAGCCCAATATCCAGTACGTTTAGAAGGCACTGTCCCATTGAGTCTCTGGACAAACACATGGGTGTGGAATGAAAAACGGAGTGGGAATCAAAAGAAAAAACAATTGGGCTACAGGTTGTGAGGAGATTTTAAAACAGACTCACGCACATAATACCACTGGTAATTTATCTAACAGCTGTGTTGTGCAACACTGCTGATATGATCACATTTAGGTCTACACTACCGCTTCCGATAGTGTTACGGATGGGTGTAGTGTCACCTTGGCCAAATTGAGGTTTCCAATAGGCTATGTGAAATGCGAAGACCTTTGCATTGAAAATTGACAGATGCACTACACTGCCAAAAGTATATGGACACCTACGTGTTGAACATCTCATTCAAAAACCATGGGCATGAATATGGAGTTAGTCCCACTCTTTGCTGCTAAAATAGCCTCCACTCTTCTGGGAAGGCTTTCCACTAGATGTTCAAACATTGCTGCGAGGACTAGCTTCCATTCAGCCACAAGAGCATTAGTAAGGTCGGCACTGATGTTGGGCAATTAGGCCTGGCTCGCAGTTGCCATTCCAATTCATACATCCCAAAGGTGTTCGATGGGGTTGAGGTCAGGGCTCTGGGCAGTTCAGTCAAGTTCTTCCACACCGATCTCGACAATACCATGTCTGTATGTATCTCGCTTTGTTCACGGGGGCATTGACATGCTGAAACAGGAAAGGGCCTTCCCCAAACTTTTGCCAGAAAGTTGGAAGCACAGAACCATCTAGAATGTAATTGTATGCTGTAGCGTTAAGATTTCCCTTCACTGGAACTAAGAGCCCTAGCCAAACCATGAAAAACAGCTCCTTATTCCCCCTCCATCAAACTTTACAGTTGGCACTATGCAATCGGGGAGGTAGCATTCTCCTGGCATCCACCAAACCCAGATTCGTCCATCGGACTGCCAGATGGTGAAGCGTGATTCATCCCTCCAGAGAACGCTTTCCCACTGCTCCAAAGTCCAATGGCGGAGAGCTTTACACCACCCCAGCCAACACTTGGCATTGCGCACGGTGATGTCAGGCTTGTTTCCTCCTGCTTGGCCATGGAAACCCATTTCATGATGCTCCCGACGAACAGATCTTGTGCTGGCATGGCTCCAGAGGCAGTTTGGAACTCAGTAGGGAGTGTTGCAACCGAGGACAGACGATTTTTACACACTGCGCACTTCAGCACTCGGTGGTCTCATTCTGTGAGCTTGTGAGGCCTACCACTTCGCGGCTGAGCCGTTGTTGCTACTAAACGTTTCCACTTCACAATACCAGCACTTACAGTTGAACAGGGAAGCTCAAGCAGGGCAGAAATTTGATGAACTGACTTTTTGGAAATGTGGCATCCTATGATGGTGCCATGTTGAAAGTCACTATAGCTCTTCAGCATGGGCCATTCTACTGCCAATGTTTGTCGATTTCAAGGCTGTGTGCTCGATTTTATATACCTGTTAGCAACGGGTTTGACTGAAATAGCAGAATCCACTATTTTTAAGGGGTGTCCACATACACTACATGGCCAGTAGTATCTGTGCACACAGTAAAAGAGTGCCAATTCCATTTGATTCTATCCCATTCTGTATATGTAACTAAGCTGTTGAGTTCATAGATCAATAGTTCTGACCTCTACCACACATGCATCATAATGACAGTGTCACATGTCCTCACATGTCCTTGTCCCTGAGCTTGAGAGTGACCTCTAACCATGGGCTTAATGATCCCTCACAGAGACCCTCACACATCTTCCCTTTGTATTACACTCATGCATAATCATGCTTCTTATCTACTATACAGCTAGACTACTAGTTCACAGCATTTTCCTCCAGGGTCTCCCTTCCAGGAAGTGGAACTAGAGCAAATTCAGAGAAAATAAAACATGAACCTGTTTTTCGCATTAGCTGCCTGGGGTTCTGTTAGAGAAGGAGCCTGTCTGGCCTTTGCTGAGGCGCACGCACACACACACACCACACACACTTGCTCTGATGGTTAGTGAGGTAATTCCACAGGCGCTCTGATTCTATCACCATCATTTTCCGACCACAGCAGCAGCCAGTGATTGCTAAAAAGAAACTGTATTTTTATTCAGTCATCGCTCATTGATTCAGAAAAACAGTATATTACTTCAGATACAAAAATGTGTAGTGTGTATTAACCTCTCAACCTGAAACATTCACAAGTAGGAGTAAGACCTTAAGGTATTTGCCCAGTGAAATGTATCCTTTGGTGGGCTTTCGATGAATAAAACTAGGATATTGAGTAAGCATTTCAAAATTAGCAGTCACAAGGAGAGCCAGCATCAATCACCTGGAGATACTACAACGGACAACCGAGCTGCTGAGATGTCAAAGTCCTGTCTTTCTTTCATCCACAACACTCATTGAGAGAACTGGACGCCACAGACTTATTTGAAAACACACAAACACAGCCGAAAGACTCGTCCTTGAAAGCATTACAAGACTATTTCTGTTTTAAATTCCTAAAAACTTTGCTGTCTCCTGGTTACCAGGGGTCAAAGTCTGAGCCTAAAAACCCTGAGGCAACCTCTGCACCCAACCACTGTCAACCCCTGAGATCACCATACACATACGGTATACACCTGGATGCAGAATAACACTGCATAAAGCACACACACACATAGTGAAAACATGCAACCCTCCGCACCCCCAAACAACCAGATGATCTGGAACAGGAACACTCACCCCCTCCTGAGGTGCTGGCGGCTGAGGAATTGCCACAACCCATTTTGCATAGACGCTGTCACTAGGAAGGAGTTGTATTATGTGTCTCAGTCACACTGATTTACTATTTGGTGGTATGCTCCTGCACTCTGTGTCCATCCCCTCTGCAACGCTGAACTGAGTGGTGTGTGTGAAAGCATGGAGATACTGTTATATTCAAAGAGGGAGGGGGAGATGGGGAGTGGGGGAGAGGGAAAGAGAGAGCGAGAAAGATGCTCTGTCCTCACATGATTTGCTATTTTTCTCCACCCTGACAGGGTTGTCCAGGAAACGGGGGAATGGGCAGGAGAGTGTCGAAGAAGCCAGCCAATGGCAAGCTTCAATTTCGGCAGGGCTTTACAAAGGACGTTCCAGCTTTTATGTATGACTCTCCAAATTCATGATACGGTAACACATGTTATGCCGCTCTGGATAAGAGTGTTTGCTAAATTACTAAAATATAAATGTTAAAATAAACGAAAAACTGTTTTCACCCCCGTCCCCGGAAACCTCTCTCAAAGCTACGGATCCAGATCACGCATGCTATTTACAGACACATTTCTTTCTACTTAGCTGCTCACACTCCTCCTCTCTTCGTGTTTATCACCTTCTTCCGAACCATGATGATGTCGCCTATGTCTCTGCCTCAGCTGAAATAAAAACCATGTGGCGATTTGAACGAACATTCAATAACATGTCTGTTATAACGTATATTGCAGTTGCACAAGCAGAATGTCGTCGCTACACATTGCATTGGAGCAAAATTAAACTGCGTTTTGGGTGATGTAAGCTAATATTTGTAGTTGCTGCCATATCGTCGCTGAAAACTAACACTGCTAATTTGACTGCTTGTTTGTCTCTTGCTTAGCCAATGTTTGCAATAATTATTAGAAAATAACATTAAATCGCTAATTAGACTGCGTGTATGATACGCTGCTTAGATAGCTGCATGGAATGCTGCGTTCATGTGCTAGTCGGAACCATGCAACTTTGACCTATCCGATATTTTAACTGATTGTCGTCACATTATGTTCGATTTTTAAAAATTGTTTTGAACATGTATTGTTTAGGATACATTGTATGCTACTGTATCTGTTAAACTGGATTTAAAATACTCTAGAATTCCTATTTATGACCAAATAATGTCAAAATGTTATTCCCACCACATAGTGAACTGTGATGGTAAGGGTAGAATGTGGTGGTAATGACAAAATGTATTAGTTAATTCATTTGAACTTACCTTAAGACCTGAAAAGACACACCAATTACATATACTGTATGATCATGTTGAAATTTAACACTTATTTGCTAAATAAGACCATTACATTTTATTGAGTGATTTGATCTCTATTTATGTGACTTACTATGGTTATTACTGTCTTTAATTATTTATTAATTTATTCTTCTATAAGATACCCCCAAATTCAACCAAGGATAGGACAAGAGCACATACTAACAAAATCAAACAAGATCCTATAGATACCAATAGTATTTATTTGTATTTATTTATTTAATCTTTATTTAACTAGGCAAGTCAGTTAAGGACAAATTCTTATTTACAATGACGGCCTAACCCGGCAAAACTCAAACCCGGACGACACAAAGAAATACAAATCAAGAGACAAGAAAGTGGTGAACTGTGAAACCAATCTCACAACTTTCCCAGTGAGAAAAAAAGGGTAGAAAAAAGAGGCAATGGAAAATTAACCAAAGAAACAGCAGATCAACTATCCAGAGAGGAGTGGTTATGGAGTCATACCTGTCAAGGAACACACCACCACAATCACAGGAAGTCTTAAAGCTACAGAATGATGACCTATCTGCCCCTCAAATGTCACCAGATTCCCCCTCCTATTCAAACTCGGAAACCCCAAGACAGAGAGGCTGTAGAAAAGGTGTAAAAAAAAAAAAAAAACAGATCCAAAGTCTACAAGGATCTATGTATGGCCAATATGAAGTTGAAGGCCGCGGAAAGAATACGGAGGGAAATTATTTAAAAAACGATATAATAGATTGTCAGAGAAGATCAGAATTTTGGATTCCTCCGCTACAAAAACAAAACAAAAATGCGGTCAAAGCCACAGAATCTGAAAGAAATAACATAACACCATCATCTAAGAGCTGAGAGAGAAATACCAAATGCAACCGAGTGCAAAAGACCCACCAGTGATATCCAAGGTTTTGGCTGTGAAAATACTGAAAAAGTATTGCATGATGAAAATGACAAATAGAATTTGATTCTCTGCGAAGACAATGCGGGCAAACAACAAACGGCCAACTTGTCTGTGGTACTCAAAAAAAGAAACATTGGAATGCAATCAGCCCATCAATAGAAGATGAAATAAAACGTTTTTAGGAACGTGATAGTAACAGTCGAGCATCAACAGGAAAAAGGGAAAGATTGACAAGACACAAGAATAAAATGCAGAAGCGATACATGAACGACACACTGGCAAAACTCCATCAGAAGTTCAAGATAGAATTACCAGAGGTCAAGCGGTCATACACAGAGTTCACCAAAATAAGTCCCTTTTGAATTAAAATGTTTTATGTGAAATGTTATTTCCATGACACTGTCATTACCTCAATGCTAAGACATTACCATCAGGGTACATATTTTTTAGGAAACAGTGTATTAAAAATAGATTTATGATTTCTCCCATATGTGAACCTTATATGCTTGTTCTTAATCCCTAAAATAATGTCAAATATAAAGACGTTGATGTGGTAAAAACATGTTTTTGAGTATCATCAAGACATATATGGACATTTAGACATGACAATGATGAATACATATAATTAAGAAAAAACTTCCAAATTGTAACGAAAATTCAATTTGTAACAAATCATCCGAAATGGATGATGCACATCCACAAATGAATACATACTATATGAAATATAACATATCATACTAAATGGAGTGTCCCGGATTTAGATTTACTATGTTACGTCTACCCCGGAGTCCGGGTTGAGGACAGTTTTCACAATAACAAGTGTGTGTATTGGCAGTAGTTTGTAGGCCTAGTAAACCCCCAAAAACCTGTGTAGGTTCCCTTCAAGTTAATCCCTGATTCCCTTCAAGTTAATCGTTCTTATGGTTTCCCTATGCAAGGCCACAGCAACAACAAAACTTTCTGGTGACATGCATGATGTTTCAGGTGTTGTTTTACAATGTCGGCAGTGCATGCTTGGCATCAGATGGAGCTATGTGGTCCAATTCCTTGATAAATAGAGATGTTTCTCTGCCCTCTCCAAACCTTGAGGGCAGAACCTTCATACAGTACACTCAGTCTTCACCTTTCTGTAGGATTATGAGTAACCTACAACGATTATTACAGAGCTAGATGCCTTGCAATTTCAAAAGCCAAGACCTCTTCCCATCTCAATGTGTTATCCAATGAGTCATCACCCAATGTTCTTTTTTTTTGGGGGGGGGTACATTTTGTAAGGCATTGAACAGAGTTCAATGGAAGTGATATAATTGCATAAACTGAGTCCCCTAATAGTCCCTTCAAACAAAATAATCCCTCAAAACGAGGTCATATTCAGGCAAGTATTGACTTGTCACTGAGTAGTAAGGCGAAAGCAACCGACTGTAGACTAAGGTTGAAGAGTGAAGTCGGGGAGGTACATCTGCAACTGCCGAAAGTCAGACACTGTGGTTTGCCAACAGCAAGGCCCAGATCACCATTAGAAAGTTTTTCTTCATAATGTCGAAATAAACTCCAACCCCCATATCACACACTCACAAACTGAAATCATGTGTTCATTGTACAACCAATTACCGTGAGAGAGAGAAAAATATCACATGAATTTGTATATAGGCTATCCATGAAGTTGGTTCCTGTTTCAGTCATGTCTTTGGTCACATTCGAGTGGGTCAAACCAAAACACCTTTTGATTGGATGACACTAGAGTCTCCCACTATACAGGCAATGGCTGCAGGATGAAGTTGGCAAAGAGCAACTGCAGAAAACAGCCAGTGAAAACTTTATGACCTTTGATCACATGATTTCTGTAAAGTTCATGTCGTCGACATGTCAGACAATTATTTACCCAATAAGGCAACACACTTTGAAAGGCGTTGAGCAACGATGGTCATCAACTTGACAAAAGTTATCCGCTCGTACTCGCAGGTGGCCTCAATAAGCATATCAGATTCTAAATTGTGGTCAGGACCAATGATTTACAGTTGTAGTCAGAAGTTTACATACACTTCAGCCAAATACATTTAAACTCAGTTTGCACAATTCCTGACTTTAAATCCTAGTAAAAAGTACCTGTCTTAGGTCAGTATCATCACTTTATTTTAAGAACGTGAAATGTCAGAATAATAGTAGAGAGAATTATTTATTTCAGCTTTTATTTCTTCAATCACATTCCCAGTGGGTCAGAAGTTTACATACACTCAACTGCTTTACATCATGGGAAAATCAAAAGAAATCAGCCAAGACCTCAGAAAAAAAATTGTTGACCTGCACAAGTCTGGTTCATCCTTGGGAGCAATTTCCAAACGCCTGAAGGTAGCATGTTCATCTGTTCAAACAATAGTATGCAAGTATAAACACCATGGGACCACGCAGCCGTCATACAGCTCAGGAAGGAGACACGTTCCGTCATCCATCCATCCATCCATCCATCCATCCATCCATCCATCCATCCATACGTATACACATGTATATCTATATGATAGAGGTAGGCTTCAGAACCAATTGCACAATTAGTTTGTGCATCACTATTTTGAACTACAATCAGTCAGACCTACTTTCATACAGTAGGTCTTGAATCAATTGATTCCCTTTTTCGTTGACTTTTGTTTTCTTCCTAGAGTCCATGGTACTGCTTCTCCTCACCCTTTATTGACTTTTCACATTTGATTTTTTATTGGGTTTTACAGCCCTTTTTCATTCGCTCTTAACACCTTTTCTACTGCCCGTGGTATATCTTGAAGCACTCAATGTGCAGTGGCGCTTTGCATTTCTCCTGATCTTTAGTGGCAGCCAGTAGAGATTTCCTTTCGTAGCTCAGTGGTCTCGTGCCAAACTTTTGCATAAGAGACTGTGCCACTATCCATGAGAAGGTGAGCAGGTCGATTGTCCCTCCCATAACGTCGCTGTAAAATAAATGGCTGTTTACAAGTGCACTGTTGAGAGACCATGCAAAGATGGGCCACCACCACTTCTTAGAACTGATGGAGATATAGTATCTTGAAACCTGTAGGTTGTGAAGAACAACACCACCCATGTGCTCATTGTATCGGTTGATGCATTTTGTTGTAGGATTTTGTCAAAAGGCACATCGCTCCTTATTCCATCTCTTGACAGAGGTCTCACTGTATTTCTCCTCCATGTTTGTTGCCACTGTGACAATGTTATTGTCTTTCTAACGGACCAGCAACTTGTCTCCTTGGCTCAAAACCTCAGAGGTTCCCCAGGTAACTTCATGAAGTCTTTCTGTGGCTTGAATGGGACATCAAACCGACGATTTTGCCTCATCGTTCCAGAGCTCCCATATCCTCTTTTTGTCATTTCATTGAGGAGTGCAAGTGAAGTGAAGAGGTTGTCATGAAGGAACTTGCAACCTTGAGGTCCATGACCCAACCCAGTCTCAGGGAGGAGAGTGTGGGGTAGTGAGGGGTAGGTCATCATCACTGATAACATTGTTCCTGTCATGGTCTATTTGCATAGGTTCAGCATATACATTCAACAGCCTGGCTGGCAAATGGCCTGTCTCCCCCCCATAGTCCATATCTGACCCACCGCTATCACAATCTCTGAGGGACAACTGCAATGTTGCATGCCTTGTCTGGGCAGTCACCTAGATCCAACATATCCAGAACTTGACTCAAAGTGAAACTAAAAGAAAGAACAGAGTAGAAAGTTAGGTAGAACAATAATTATGTATGTGTTTACCTAGATGCACTGTGTTATTCCTGCCGGTCACTATTGTTGCGTCAACATGTTTACACATTCTATGACCACACTGAACAAAGTTGAGTAATTGCAAATGCATATATCAATACTAGACACTTTAAAGATTATGTGTACCAGAAAATCTTTGTCCTATCTTAATGTTAACATACTTTACCAACCTTTTGTTTGGGAGCTTTGACGCAGCTATCGTCTTCTCATGGCGTAACGAAGAAGTAAACAGCTTTGGTCATGTGACAATCTACAATAAACATGTGACACTGCACATATTTAATTGAAACCCTTTATTATTTCAATATTTGTGGGAAATGCATTGATACATCATTCAGTAACATTTTTAGAGCCTTATAACTGAAAACGTTTTTTTACGGTCACTATTGTGACTGATGGGATTCAATAGGTTAAACTGACTTGATTAGTTAAATAAAGGTTAAATAAAAAAATAAAGATATGGAATTTAGCTAAAAGACCTCTCACTGTTCGCTAAGGGACCGCCTACACAATGCTAATTTACGTGTCACCCACATCCGCACAAAGCTCTCTGGGAAAGAGAGTCCACTCGCTAAATAATTCAAGCCTGTTCTCTTCGCTGTGAACAAGATGCCGGCCGTCCATAAATTGCTTTTAGAGGAGGCTTTGCAGGACAGTCCTCAGGTAGGTCTATACTATTTAATGTTATGTGCTGTTTTTGAGAGGAAACGTATTGTAGGAGATGCCAAATTGGGCAATCCGGCTCCACTGTTGTAGGTTAAAGTACTCTAGTCGACGATGAATGACAGCTTTGAATTGTCTGATTCTTATAGGAATGTAGCCTATTCCACTCATTGGCTATGTATCCGATACAAAGTTGATACAATGTGTCACAAATCGTAATTGTTATCAGGAACTAATCCCGCCTCTAATTTGCATATTGCTCGAGATTCGAGAAGTGCTTTCCCTGTCGAGACTTGAGCAGTGTCGTGATGAGTCGCGCATCGCCCAATTAGTAGTTTGGATGTCGATAAAGTCTGCGTCAAAACATCGATTAGTTGTTTATCGTGACAGTCACACTCTTCTTTGGACTATTTTGGGGTGCGATTGACATGGATTATTTGTTTGACAAAATAAGTGTTCATATCTGTTGGTTCTGAAAATACCCCGATTCGGGCCTATTTTACGGGCTGTGGGAGGGGTTTTTGAGTATTAGAATCCATTGGAATTGGTCAATAGGCTAACCGACCCAACTATGGGACTTAATGGACTGCACATATGGAATATATTTTTTTAAGGCACTGACTAAACCTAATTGTCCTCAGGAGCTTTGGTGGTGTGGAGATGTAATCCAGTTTATCGGTTTAGTTTAGTGTTTAAATAACACTATCTTAATAACGCTTACTGTAATACTACTTAATATCAGTTAGGCTGAGAATATTCTTGATATCGTTCACTTGCAGACACAACCAAATGTAGGATACATTTCTTTAGCCTAGGCTACTTCACTCGCACTTATGCTACAATAGGCTGTGTGAGAAATCTAGCACAATGAAATCACATTATCTTGTCTTATTCATTATGTATGTAGTTTATGGCTGGCTCCTCTGAGTTTGATAAAAAAAAAATTGAACATATTCCCGGGGTTTATGTCTAGCTCTGCATAGTTCAGCATAGTTCTTCCCCTTCAAATCAATGAATCAATTAGAGTGAGTCACAGAACATGTCAAGACGCACATCTGCATTGCATTACTGTGGCGATTTAAAAATGTAATGCAGATGCATCTGATAGTAATATAGACCTACAAAATGGTGTGTTAATATGAACCTATACACAATATAAGAATGTGTTCCTCTTTGCTGCATCCATACCAGTTTAGGGACAGATTGAAATTTACTGGGGTGGAGGGGCTAGACCAACTCACATGACCCTACCCATGTACTATACAATAAATCGAACACTCAAAATAATGTTTACGACCAAAAATAACACATGTAGCGACCCTGTGTCTATAAACGGGGATATCGACTTTGCATCTTCAGCATGCACAGTCGATGCCACGCAGGGTATGAGCCAGAAGGTTGAGGGTTCACCATCCACCACAGACGAGCTCACTCTCCTTGCTTGTTTCATTACACTTACAATCATAGCTGGCTGCAGACAATGATCAGCCAGGGGAAAATCAGAGTTTTAACATTTTGATTAAATATTTATATTTATATATAATATATGCAACAAATTTTCCACCAAGAGGTTTCTGTGCCAATGCACTACACAACATAAACAAAGCATACTGACTTCGAGCACTTCAACATCATCGTTTGCGTTTTCAACATCACAAAAAAATAGACTTGTCAATCTCAACCAACAGAAAATACACCCCTCCCTACCTTGTATGCTTACCCAGTGTCAAGCCAAGCCTTTGATAATCTCCTATAGTCATACATGTTTTTGGTGTTTTGTAACAGAGGTTTATTTCCAGTCATTAATTTCTGCATTGATTGATTTTTTTATTTTATTGGTCAGTGTAAAAAATACATATTTGCACAAATATTTTTTAAAGTGACCAGGATTTCACTATAAAGTTGGGGACTTATTTCCATTGTGGTCCCCATGTTTTGCATGTATATGTGTGTATGTATATATATATATATATATATATATTACACACACACACACACACACAATTCCATAGAGATGGCAAAAAATGCTTTACCTCCAGATGAGGGGGAAGTTTAAGTACAATTCTTACAAGCTTGTTTGGCTGGTAGCTTATTCTTTCGATGTTTGGGGCTGCTGGTGAACCATGATGTGCAGGCATAACTGAAGTGACACTGGACTAGCACAATTGTCAGTCTTTAGGATGTCTTTAGCTAGGTTTACATCCAATTGGTGACAGATTTATGTGAATATTAAATAATATTTCTAAAAACGATATGCCATTTCAGAGTTTAAAGCTTTTTTGGGGGGGTCCGATAACATCAATTGTCTACCTCACGGTTCAGGTGTCAAATTTGAGCAATACTTGTATCAGGGTATTGCATGCAAAGGCTAAGGTGTCCACTGTATGATATTAATATATTCAGTACCAGTCAAAAGTTTAGACACACTTACTGATTCAAGGGCTTTCTTTTATTTTTACTATTTTCTACATTGTGGAATAATAGTGAAGACATTAAAACTATGAAATAACACATGGAATCATTTAGTAACCAAAAATGTATTGGTCAAATATCCCTTATACAGCCTGGAGGTGTGTTGGGTCATTGTCCTGTTGAAAAACAAATGAAAGTCCCGCTAAGTGCAAACCAGATGGGATGGTGTATCGCTGCAGAACGCTGTGGTAGCCATGCTGATTTAAGTGTGCCTTGAATTCTAAATAAATCACAGAACTTGTCATGAACAGAGCACCATCACACCTCCTCCTCTATGCTTCACGGTGGGAACCACACATGCGGAGATCATCCGTTCACCTACTCTGCATCTCACAAAGTGGTTGGAAGAAAAAATGTCATATTTGGACTCATCATACCAAAGGACAGATTTCTTGTCCCAAGCAAGTCTTTTATTATTATTGGTGTCCTTTTGTAGTGGTTTCTTTGCAGCAATTCAACCATGCAGGACTGATTCACGCAGTCTCTTCTGTACAGTTAATGTTGAGATGTGTCTGTTACTTTGAACTCTGTGAAGCATTTATTTGGGCTGCAATTTCTGAGACTGGTAACTAATGAACATATCCTCTGCAGCAGTGGTAACTCTGGGTCTTCCTTTCCTGTGGCGGCCCTCATGAGCCAGTTTCATCATAGCGCTTGATGGTTTTTGTGACTGCACTTGAAGAAACTTTGAAAATTCTTGACATCCACATTGACTGACCTTCATGTCTTAAAGTAATGGACTGTTGTTTCTCTTTGCTTATTTGAGCTGTTCTTGCCATAATATGGACTTGGTATTTTACCAAATAGGGCTATCTTCTGTATACCACCCCTACCTTGTCACAACACAACCAATTGGCTCAAATGCATTAAGAAGGAAAGAAATTCCACAAATGTACTTTTACCAAGGCGCACCTGTTAATTGAAATGCATTCCAGGTGACTACCTCATGAAGCTGGTTGAGAGAATGTGTGCAAAGCTGTCAAGGCAAAGGGTGGCTAATTTGAAAAATCTCATCTCAAATATATTTTGATTTGTTTTTTTGGTTACTGCACGATTCCAAATGTTATTTCATAGTTTGTCTTCACTATTATTCTACAATGTAGAAAATATTCAAAATAAAGAACCTTGAATGAGTAGGTGTCTACACTTTTGACTAGTATTGTACATGTATACAGTTGTGGCCAAAATTTTTGAGAATGACAGAAATATACATTTACAAAGTCTGCTGCCTCAGTTTGTATGATGGCAATTTGCATATACTCCAGAATGTTATGAAGAGTGATCAGATTAATTGCAAAGTCCCTCTTTGCCATGCAAATGAACTGAATAAAAAACAATAACATTTCCACTGCATTTCAGCCCTGCCACAAGAGGACCAGCTGACATGTCAGTGATTCTCTAGTTATCACAGGTGTGAGTGACAAGGCTGGAGATCACTCTGTCATGCTGATTGACTTTGAATAACAGACTGGAAGCTTCAAAAGGAGGGTGGTGCTTGGAATCCTTGTTCTTTCTCTGTCAACCATGGTTACCTGCAAGGAAATGTGCCATCATCATTGATTTGTACAAAAAGGGCTTCACAGGCAAGGATATTGCTGCCAGTAAGATTGCACCTAAATCAACCATTTATCGGATCATCAAGAACTTCAAGGAGAGCGGTTCAATTGTTGTGAAGAAGGCTTCAGGGTGCTCTAGAAAGTCCAGCAAGCGCCAGGACCGTCTCCTAAAGTTGATTCAGCTGCGGGATCGGGGCACCACCAGTACAGAGCTTGCTCAGGAATGGCAGCAGGCAGGTGTGAGTGCATCTGCACGCACAGTGAGGCAAAGACTTTTGGGGGATGGCCTGGTGTCAAGAAGAACAGCAAAGAAGCCACTTCTCTCCAGGAAAAACATCAGGGACAGACTGACATTCTGCAAAAGGTACAGGGATTGGACTGCTGAGGACTGGGGTAAAGGCATTTTCTCTGAATCCCCTTTCTGATTGTTTGGGGCATCAGGAAAAAAGCTTGTCTGGAGAAGACTAGGTGAGCACTACCATTAGTCCTGTGTCCTGCCAACAGTAAAGCATCCTGAGACCATTCATGTGTGGGGTTACTTCTCAGCCAAGGGAGTGGGCTCACTCACAATATTGCCTAAGAACACAGCCATGATTAAAAAATGGTATCAACACATCCTCCGAGAGCAACTTCTCCCAACCATCCAGGAACAGTTTGGTGACAAACAATGCCTTATCCAGCATGATGGAGCACCTTGCCATAAGGCCAAAGTGATAACTAAGTGGCTCGGGAAACAAAACATCAATATTTTGGGTCAATGGCCAGGAAACTCCACAAATTCGGACAAACTCTAAGCATTGATTATGCAAGAATGGGCTTCCATCAGTCAGGATGTGGCCCAGAAGTTAATTGACAGCATACCAGGGCGGATTACAGAGGTCTTGAAAATGAAGGGTCATCACTGTAAATATTCTCTTTGCATCAACTTCATGTAATTGGCAATAAAAGCCTTTGCCACTTAGGAAATCCCTGTAATTATAATTCAGTATTCCATAGTAACATCTGACAAAAATATCTGAAGACACTAAAGCAGCAAACTTTGTGTAAATTAACGTGTCATTCTCAACTTTTGGCCACGACTGTACATACAGGAGGAGAAGCTTAGGCCTAACCCCAGAGCGAGAGAGCATGGTGGCATGCTATGACACAGACATGCATTTATTTTTGTCACATGGCTTCTCCTATACAGACGTACAGAAGGAGGGTAATTTTCAATCAGAAAATATTGCATCAAGATAACTATCAAGTTCAACTGTCGCAGTCAGTTTGAGCGCCGGGGCGCACTGCCTTCATGTCATAGGCCTGCAGTAGCTAACACTTAATAATATCCACACCATACCAAACATTTCTGAACTTTTATTAGGGTAATATCAAAAGTAAGTATAGCCATTGTTTATAGGGAAAATACGAGCAGAAGAGCGAAAGTAAACCAGGGAAAAACACACAACCCTCCCTGTGCCCCCGAAAAAAAATGTGCTACCCTCCCTTATCTTGGGCCACCCCTTTACATTTTGACCTGTTCCTTACCACACCACACCTTTTATCGAAACAATTACAGGTTAATAACAGGTGAACAATCAGGCCAAAGGTCTTAAAAGCCCTGCCCAATAATTAGGCTTATATCAGTGCCTGTTGATCTTATTGTCATTCTCAGTCTGCCTGGCTGTCAATGATCATATATTTCACTATGTCCCTCTGTCTGCTTCAGACTCGCTCCTTGCTCAGTGTGTTTGAGGAAGATGCGGGAACACTCACAGACTACACCAACCAGCTGCTTCAGTCTATGCAGAGGGTTTATGGAGCCCAGGTAACACACACACACGCACAAACAAAAGTGTGTGTTCAATCCAACTTCAAGAGTCATAGATTTTTTTTAACGAGAGCATGCTATAGCTTAGTTTGCATGATGTGTGCCGTTTCTAATAGTTAGTTTCCTGTAAGAGGGGTCATCCAGGGGATAAACTGCTAATAACATCACTTCCTGTGTTTGTCAGAGTGAGATGGGATTGGCTACAGAACAGCTGTCCAGTCAGCTACTGGAATATGAGAAGCAAGTAAGTATTTTCGTACTGAGCATATTGGACAACACTCATGCGCTTAACTGCAATGCATCGTGATGCAACCTGCTGCCTAACGTTATTTCAGAAAGCACAAAACTCTGCATTCTACCATTGGATTTATAAGCATATTGGCCCTTTCACAGGAGAAGGTAACATGCCAGCACTGAGAATTGTGAATTTTTCACATAATAGCCTCAAGTGTACTACTCTTTGGAATGTGCTACAGGAAGTGCTCTTTGAATGTTTAAAATCTCTTAAGGATAAGGGGGCACTATTTTCACGTCCGGATGAAAAGCGGGCCCAAAGTAAACTGCCTGCTACTCAGGCCCAGAAGCTAGGATATGTATATAATTGGCAGAGTTGGATAGAAAACTCTAAAGTTTCTAAAACTGTTAAAATTATGTCTGTGAGTATAACATAATTTATTTGGAAGGCGAAACCCCGAGGACAATCCATCCAGGAATCTCTTTTCAATGGGTTTTCTATGTGGTGCTTGCAGTTCCTATCGCTTCCACTAGATGTCAAGTCTTTAGAAATTGGTTGATGTTTTACCTTTCAGAAATTAAGAAGTAGGGCTGTTCAGAACGAGGGTCGAGTCTAGTGTACTGTTGTGGTTGGGGCACATGACCTGAAAGCTCGTTCCACTTTGTTTTCGTCTGGTATTGTACACAGTTTATCCCGTCTTAAATTGTATTGATTATTTACCTTTAAAAATACCTCAAGTTTGATTAGGAAAGTTGTTTGGATCAAGTTTACATGTAACTATATTAGATACTTTGTAGTCATGTTGTGCGAGTTGGAACCGGTGGACATTTTGGAGATGTAATGACAGAATTTATCCAACAAAAGGACCATTTGTGATGTTTAATGGACATATTGGAGTGCCAACAGAAGATCTAAAGTCACTGTCTTTTTTTCCCTCCAGAATTTTGCCCTTGGTAAAGGTGACGAGGAGGTGATCAGCACACTGCAGCAATTTGCCAGAACTGTGGGGGAGGTGAGGCTCATGCATCAGTGCGCGTGTGTTTGTGTTACTGTGTTTGTGCGCATATAGGGGATGTATTGCATGTATATGGGGGTTTATCAGTCTTGGAATCTATGGAGGTTTGATAATATTTGATATAAATTTAATATACCAAAAATATCCTCACATTTGTATCAATTGAGAGTTGAATAATGGGTTTCCCCTTATCATTACAATGAACACATTTCATCATTGGAGCTTTGATAAATTCTCTGTAGAGGCTATGGGGCGCAGGCTGCTAGGATGAGAGGGGTAGATGGGTGGAGGTGTAGCCAGACAGAGAATCACTCTGGCTGGCCTCGAGGTGTAGTCTAGTGGTGGGAGTGTTTTGGATGGATGGACTGAGCAGCAGGGGGCTTGCTAGCCTGTGGTGGAGTGGCATTAGAGCAGCCACAAAAAATGAAGTCATTGTTTGCCCTTCTAGCCCAACAACTCTGGCCTAGAGCATACATCCATCTCCCTGCAGGTTATACCTAATCCCGCTCTGACCTTTGTTCCACAGTCCACAATAAACTGAAGATCGTTTAGGTTTTCAACAGTGTTTACTTGATAGATTATTTAGCATTTAGCCGCATAGGGTATTATGCTTAATATTAATAACAAATTACAGGATTAAATTAATCCGCAGACCAAGAAAATGTGTTTTGGCTGGCTCTCAAATTACAGGATGGAGATTGGTCACCACATTCTGATTCTGATCAGTCATTTTAATTAACTGCTTTTGAACTCATTTTTGAACCACAATCAATCATCCCCTGCTGTTTTCAGGGATTACAGGAGAGCCGAGGGTGCCTCTGGGTAATTTAGTTTTGATGTAAAGCTGAGTGTGTCTGTCTCTGTTCTACCCAGCTGAACACACTACACTCAGAGCTGGCCTCTCAGATGGCTGACGGAATGATTTTTCCCATGATCCAGTTCAGAGAGAAAGACCTTACAGGTAGACACAATTTACCAACAACTGCTTATTAGCCTGTTGCTTTCACACATTTTGAATACAATTTCCTTGTGTTTGATTCAGACTTTTTGCGTTGTCATGGTTTTTGACATTGAATCTCTATTTGACTTTTCAGAGATAAGCACATTAAGAGAAGTATTTGGCATCGCCTCTGATGGTATGTATGGGTTTCTCATTTGATATGATTTTGTTTTGGAGTTATAACACAGCAGCTGATCGTCAGACTCATGTCTACTCCTTCCCCCTTCACAGAGCACGAGGCTGCCATGGTCAAGTACAGCAGACTGCCCAAGAAGAAGGAGAATGAGAAGGTAGTGATGTGTACGAGCCAAACTTCTAACAGTACAACAATGCACTAGAAGTGTCTGTAGCCTTGGATGAGATCTTTAAGGGTCATGGACCTCAGCAAAGCTCACTAAATAATTTTAGACCCAAGCCACCCCTGTTCCCAGACTTTGAACTACCCCCCTCCCCGCAGGAAAAACAGAACTAGATAATGCTTTGTGTCAGGTGTGAGATCCCTCCTAAACAGCTCGGGCTAATGTTCCTGCCGATCCAGTAAGGCCAGCAGGCTAGTCTAGTTGCTATGTAACTGTTATGAATGTTTTTGTCAATTTGTTTTCTATTGTATTTAAATGCCACTTTAAACATGTACATGATACTGCAACAAAATGCCCCCATGGGGACAACAGTCAGTAAAGCTGGTACTATTAGATGACATGTGCTACTGTATAACTGCCTCATAATAGTTGAGAGGTCATGACATACATCAGTT
The DNA here is from genome assembly GCF_036934945.1 of Oncorhynchus masou masou. NCBI lineage: Eukaryota > Metazoa > Chordata > Actinopteri > Salmoniformes > Salmonidae > Oncorhynchus > Oncorhynchus masou. The sequence continues at coordinate 41,340,367 of NC_088233.1, forward strand.
GAGGTGATGTTGCTCTGTTTAGCTCTCCCCCTGATTAACTGGGTATTTGGGTTATTAATTACTTGTGTTTGTTTGTGTCTCACAAACTACTGTGTTGTGGTGCAGGTGAAGGCAGAGTTGGTGGGGGAGGTGGCCTACTCCAGGAGGAAGCAGCACCAGGCCTCCATGCAGTATTACTGTGCCCTCAATGCCCTGCAGTACCGCAGGAGAGTAGCTATGCTGGAGCCCATGCTGGGATACACACAGGCCCAGGTACAACCACCATAGCCAATACAAACACACACCCAAACCCCTACTACAAGTAGTAAACCAGTCGTTAAACCAATCAACACACTTTATTCCTACCGCTAATCAACTACAGTATGTGAATAAACCAGGATAGCACAGATTGCTGTGGTCCAATAGCAAGTCAGAACTGGAGAAGCAGTGAATGCACAGATGTCTTCTGTCTTTGTGTCCCTCTCAGATCCATTTCTATAAGAAAGGCATGGATCTAGTCTCAAAGAAAATGGACAGCTTCCTGGTGTCAGTGTCCAGCATGACACAAAGTATCCAGGCTCAGTTGGACTCGGAGGCTGAGGCCATGCGTCTGACCCAGCGAGAGCTGCTCTCCATGGAGGATACTGTGTACATGCCTGACCGTGATCCCGTCCCAGTCAACCGCACGCTTATACAGAAGGCAGGCTACCTCAATATCAGGAAGTAAGGAGAACTTTGATTTCATTATTTCAAGGGTGTTTTCATAAAATGTGTCTACCAGTATCTGATGTCTCTTCTCCTTGTTTGATGGTTTCAGGTCTTTCTGGTGTCTACATGGCCTTTTTATTCCCTATCAAAGGACACTTTAGTTGCGCCTGTTTTAATCCATTAAACTTCAATAAAAATGTGTCTCAATGTTACACTCATTGTACTTCAGAGAAAACAATTTGTTTGTCAGCCCTGGCTGTCAGCTACAATTCTAGTTACATATAAGAAGGTAGAATTGCCGAACCAACATTGTTAAGGGAGGCAGGTAGCCTAGCGGTTAAGAGCATTGGGACTAGAACCGAAAGATCGCTGATTCAAATTCCCGAGCTGACTAGGTGACACATCTGTCGATGTGCCCTTGAGCAAGGCACTTAACCCTAATTGCTCCTGTAATCGCTCTGGATAAGAGCGTCTGTTAAATGATTAAATGTCAAATTAAATTAAAATGCCAGAGCTGTCAGATGCAGTCTTTGGCAAAGTATATGAGGAAGTCTTTGACAAATGACTGCAGCACAAAATAAAAGGTTCTGCAGAAAGCAATTTTATTTAATGACACCCCCGTGTCATCTGAGTCATCCATACATAATTGTAGAGAAGTTTCTTGATTTGACTTCTCAGCACTTTGAGTGCTTTTGCTGTAGATTTCCAATTTTAGGTCCATTCACTGAGTCATGGAGACGGCAGCTGCTCCAAATCTGTGACCTGGGTCGTATTCACTAGGAACAAAACGGAAGCAAACAGGCCAAAACGGCAGGAGGGACTGCCTGCATGCTTGTTCTCATTTTCAAAAGTTTTTGCTATGGTGTACACTAATGAATACGGTCCTGTCCTGCTTTCCCTCACAGTAAGACGGGCCTGGTGACAACCGCCTGGGACCGCCTTTACTTCTTTACCCAGGGAGGGAACCTCATGTGCCAGCCGCGAGGGGCTGTGGCAGGGGGTATGGTGCTGGACCTGGATAACAGCTCTGTCATGGCCGTAGAGTGCGAGGACAGACGCTACTGTTTTCAGATCACCTCCCCCTCCGGTAAAACGTACGCTAAACCTTCACTGAACCTCCCCAAGACCAACACAGAGTTGTGAGAATAAGTTGTATTGTCCTACCAAACAATGTGCTTAATAATTTTGTTCTTGTGATGTTGCAGGTCAATGATTCTACAAGCAGAGAGCAAAAAGGAATATGAGGAAGTATGTATCATATCAGTCAAATCTTTTGTATCAGTTTGTTTTCTAGGCTTCTTTCATCCATGTGTTATAAGCCATTGCTACACATTCATTCATGTTTGTTTTTCTGGCCTGCTTGTCTCAAGCTGCATTAGAGGAACTATTTGAAATCTCTGATGTTTGTTGAGAGATGGCCGCCTAATAATAGTCTAATACTAACTTCTGTTTCTTCTCCCCAGTGGATTTGCACTTTGAACAACATTTCCCGACAGATCTACCTGACAGACAACCCTGAGGTAAAGTACAGTCGTGGCCAAAAGTTGAGAATTACACAAATATTAATTTTCAAAGTTTGCTGCTTCAGTGTCTTTAGATATGTTTCTCAGATGTTACTATGGAATACTGAAGTATAATTACAAGCATCTCATAAGTGTCAGGCTTTTATTGACAATTACATGAAGTTGATGCAAAGAGTCAATATTTGAGGTGTTGACCCTTCTTTTTCAAGACCTCTGCAATCCACCCTGGTATGCTGTCATTTAACTTCTGGGCCACATCCTGACTGATGGCAGCCCATTCTTGCATAATCAATGCTTAGTTTGTCAGAATTTGTGGTGTTTCGTTTTGTCCACACGCCTCTTAAGGATTGACCACAAGTTCTCAATGGGATTAAGGTCTGGGGAGTTTCCTGGCCATTGACCCAAAATATAGATGTTTTGTTCCCCGGGCCACTTAGTTATCACTTTTGCCTTATGGCAAGGTGCTCCATCATGCTGGATAAGGCATTGTTCGTCACCAAACTGTTCCTGGATGGTTGGGAGCAGGTTTTCTCGGAGGATGTGTTGGTACCATTCATTATTCATGGCTGTGTTCTTAGGCAAAATTGTGAGTGAGCCCACTCCCTTGTTATTTGAACTCAATCAGCTTGACAGAGTGATCTCCAGCCTTGTCCTCGTCAACACTCACACCTGTGTTAACGAGAGAATCACTGACATGATGTCAGCTGGTCCTTTTGTGGCAGGGCTGAAATGCAATGTTTTTTGGGGATTCAGTTCATTTGCATGGCAAAGAAAGACTGCAATTAATTGCAATTCATCTGATCACTCTTCATAACATTCTGGAGTATATGCAAATTGCCATCATATAAACTGAGGCAGCAGACTTTATGAAAATTAATATTTCTGTCATTCTCAAAACTTTAGGCCACGACTGTACATATTATATACCACCTCTAGAACCAGCTGGTTATAACGATACTTATCAACTAAAATATAGTGGTAAATCAGTCATTTTTCCTAGCACTTAAAAGCAGTTGTGATGAATAATCAATCTTAATTTGATTTCCTGTCGCAGGAGAACATTTTACAAACTTCAGAAGCCTTTTTTTTATTTTTTAATCTCCACTTTGACATTTCAGACTTGATTTTCCCTTTTGAAAAATGTACCAACCCACCAACACAAATGTCCATGAATTATAATCTATATAATAATTCACATTTCCTGATACTGCAGGATTATTGTCCTTCTGTAGCAAACTATCTCAAATGATGATCTTCCATCTGTCTGCATGTTGTGGTAAGGTGAAGACACACCCTTTTGTTTTTAAACCAAGCCCATTCAATCTGAGTAGCAACAGGGCAATGTGACAGGATGTTTCCAGCTCCAGAGTCCGGTCTGGTCTGGTTTTGTGTTGAGCACATTTCCTGATTGTTTTAGATGATACTGTTGCTCCCATGAGATATCTCTGAACTGTGATTTAGTGTTTTATGACACAGACCTAGTCTTATCTAATGACCCTGAGGAGTCCACATTATCAGAGGATGCTACTTCCACCCAGTTGAACTTCCACCCATTCCCCCTGCACATAGCAACACAGACGACCTATCTATACGGTGTGTGTATGTATGCTTACGTGTGCGTTCACCAGCGGGTTCTGCACGCTTGGATGTGTGCTTTCCCATAATTTGTATACATTAACAAATGCATCGTCTGTTCTGTTGCTTCCTCTCTGCCCTCATGACTCCCTAGTGCCCCGCTGTAATTTGTTGGCTTCTTATTACGTTTGGAATATTCTAAATCTGGCACAAATCAGACTAGGAAGTATGATGCAAACAACTGGTGGGTCAGTGTAAGGTTAAGTACTGCTTCCAATTGATACTTTTGATAGGCCTATATGGTGTACATAGCTTGTTATGTATTATGTCTGATATACAGTACCAGTCAAACGTTTGGACACACCTACTTATTCAAGGGTTTTCTTTATTTTGACTATTTTCTACATTGTAGCTTTGCACACTCTTGGTATTATCTCAACATTTTAATTCTGAGTGGAATGGACCCTACAAGGTGTTGAAAGCGTTCCACAGGGATGCTGGCCCATGTTGACTACAATGCTTCCTACACTTGTGTCAATTTGACTGGATGTCCTTTGGGTGGTGTGGACCCTTCTTGATACACATGGGAAACTGTTGAGCGTGAAAAACCCAACGGCGTTGCAGTTCTTGACACAAACCAGTGCGCCTGGCACATAATACCATACCTCGTTCTAAGGCACATCAGTCTTTTTGTCTTTGCCATTCACTCTCTGAATGGCACACAATAAGTCTCAAAGCTTAAAAATCCTTCTTTAACCTGTCTCCCCTTCATCTACACTGATTGAAGTGGATTTAAAAAGTGACATCAATAAGGGATCATAGCTTTTACCTGGTCACTCTGTCATGGAAGGAGGTGTTCTTAATGTTTTGTACAGTCAGTGTATTTGATCACGGACATCTGCTGTGCCTGCCTCAACCTATGTTTTCAATAGAATTAGCCAAACTACACCCTTTTGTGGATTCATGTGTTACTCACAGAGCATGTTTGGACTGTTATCATTACTACAGTGTAATGACAGAAGCTGCACCTTGTTCCCTTCTTTAGGCAGTGGCCATCAGACTGAACCAGACAGCCATCCAGGCGGTCACGCCCATCACCAGCTTTGAGAGGAGAGGGGAGGGCTCGCCCAACCCAGACAGGTTAGCCTCTCATGCAGAGGAAACACCTTGCTTTTCCTGGAAAATAAAGTGTCGTCATGTGTTATTTCAGGAATGCTAATCGTGTCCTCATCACACTTGTTTTTTGTATCTCTTTGTCACTCACTCTGCGTCTCTCTCGTCCTCTCCCTCCCCTCCCTCTCTGCAGGGCTAAGCCTGGTGGGGTGCAGTCCTCTAGCAGTGCTCCAGAAGCAGAGGACCTTATAGTTCCAGGGACACCCATCCAGTTTGACATCATGCTGCCTGCCTCGGAGTTCCAGGACCAGAACAGGGTCGGAGGGAGGTAAAACCAACACCACAGAGGCTGGTGTGTCAGAACCATTTCCTGTTTGCTGATTTGTCCAATAATAGCTCTACCAGGTTGAATAGTGTGCGTTTCCTCCCTGACAGGCGTACAAACCCATTCGGAGAAACTGATGACGACTGCTCCCCTGAAAGCGATGGTAGGAGTGTCTCCAGTCAAGTTTATTGGTGCCATACTCTTGTGCACTACATATCCCATGATCCTCTATCTCATGCGTGTGCGTGTCTGCAGACTCCCTGCTGCAGCAGGTGTTTGCGGTGCGGTTCCTGGGCTCCATGGCGGTGCGTTCGGGACAAACCCAGGAAGTGATCTATGAGGCCATGAGACAGGTGCTGGCGGCTCGAGCCATCCACAACATCTTCAGAACCACAGAGTCCCATCTCATGGTCACCAGCAGCTGTCTCAGGTACAAACACAGGGCAGACAGGAGGCCCATGAAAGTGCTTAGGGAGCTAAACATTGCCACTATGTTGAGAAATGGTGTTTTCTTTACGACAGGTTGATTGACCCCCGGACACAAGTCACAAGAATCAGTGTAAGTTCCATGGAAATCTTACTTAGTTGACGCTGATCACTGTAGGTTGGTGGCACCTTAATTGGGGAGGACGGGAACGTGGTAACGGCACGAGTGGAATCAGTGTAATGGCCATTATTATGAGCCGTCCCCCTCAGCAGCCTCCACTGACTCTAATAGTAATCTGTGTATTGTCTGTTACCTAGTGCTTCATTCCTGGTGATATTCAGTATGAACGAATCCCCCCCCCCCCCCCCAGTTCCAGCTACAGGAGGTGACCCAGTTTGCGGCCCACCGGGAGAACGGCAGGCTGATGGGCTTCGTGGTTGAGGGGCGAGACTGGAGCGAGGGGACCGAGGAGGGAGAGCCCTCCTTTAGTGCGTTTGTCTTCGAGAGCAACACGGAGGGAGAGAAGGTATCATAAAACACATTCATTATGTGGGTTTACATGTCGTTTACTTGCCGTGGGTCAGTCAGTCTCGCAGTGTAATTCGTGTCGTATCTTTTTTCTCAGATATGTTACACGATAAGTTTGGGGAAGGATATTATAGAAGCAAAGAAGGTTTGTTTTAAAATCTACATTTTTGAATAACCCTATGTGTAGTATTTCTATGCATCTGAATCTCTCTCTCTGTGTGTGTGTGTGTGTGTGTGTGTAGGACCCGGAGGCTCTAGCTCAGCTGATGAAAAACATGCCTCTGACCAACGATGGCAAGTTCCTCCTGCTGGACAGTGAGACTGGTGACACGGCTAACGGAGGAGCACCGGATGAGGAGTCTGAGGCCTAGCCATGCCTCATAGTACCAGGGGAGAGAGTCAGAGGTTCTCCCACAAAACGCCTCCTCACGTGGGGTTGCGATGTTCTCATGAGCCCTTCCCTTTGCTCTAGTCTGGTACATGTTGACCAGGAAAACCCTCCTGGGTTTATATGGCGTCTCTCACTCATGACCACTGAAGTGATGTACAGTTACTTATACAAAAGGGACAATGTTTAGGTTGACTATTTTATCCCTTTATTTTCCCTGGTGGAATTAATATCCTCAGCCATCCTGTCAGTTTAAATCCCTTTCTCCAGCATGAATAGGTTTACATTTCCTAGCTTTGAGTTTAGTGGTACTATTGTGTTAATAATGCTGCAGTATAATATTGTGTAGAGATGGCTGGCTATGAAGACTTACATGTAGGTCTTGTCAGCAGCACTTCATATGACATTTATACTGTACATCTTTCATTCCTATGTGACCATAATGCACTTCCAAGGTTTCTATTTAATCAAAGGCTTGATGTCCGTGGCAGAATGCACTGACTTCAGACATTATCCGGCAACATTTATGAAGTAAGGTTTTAATCTCAATGAAGGACAGGGGAAGGTACTGTATAGTCAGAATCTAAACTCCCATTCCTTGTTGTCTGGGAGGCAGCGATGAGAGCATGAAGAACGTGTTAATGCTCCAACCATGTGTTTGAACAGTTGGCATGGTGGCCTGTTTGGGAGTATGAATGAGTCATGGTAGGGCAGAAACCAAAATGCAGAAACCATACAGTAAGATGATAGGCACATTGTGTAAAACATTGTCCCATCCATTTCCTTAGTGCTTTTATAAACCACTACCTATAGAATCTGCTTGGAGCTTTATTTTCTTACTAGTCAGGCTTCGGATGGTACTTGGTCTGTGAAAATATTTTTATTTCAACGGCCTTTGCAAAGTAAATATGACATATGTCAAACATTGAAGATTGCACAGAGGTCTGTTATTTTCTGAATCAGTATAATATGGAGTGATACAGCGCATTATTTTATGACGTGCTTCCAGTGGGAAGGTGTCTAGACTGTCTGCCTTTGGTACTGAACCAGATTCAGAATATCTCCTGACTTGTTCCATTAACCAACTGCAAGTAAGCAGAATGTCTACCATTCACCAATAGAGAAATGCTAACCTAAACAAGGCCTAGATTCAATCAGATGAAGCGTTAACCGGCGATAGCAGGCAGCTCCATAGCGGATGTTTTGGAGGGGGAACGGCGTTAGTTCCGTTGAATCGGTGAGCAGCTGCTCTTGCTTGATTAATCTCGACCCGGGCACCTGTGTAGGCTTGTTTTTCACCGCCAGGGCATGAGCCCCATTCAAAGCCGACGGCGAAGTCGGCTCAAAACAAAAGTGACATTATTAAGCACGTGGAGTGATGAGAAGGATTGTGTTTTCACCTGCAAAAGAAAACGAGTTTGAAAATTCAAACATTTTATGGAAAAGGGATGTATGTTTCTGGACGACGCACCCTGTTGATAACATGATAGAGTGGTGCAGATTACGGTTTGATTTGAGAAGGACTCTCCCTCACTGCTTTTGCCCGTTTACGTCACGGGCCATAGACATGTCCCGCAGGTGTGATGTTCGGATGTACCAATCCTGGGCAGGTGTTGTTACACGTGGTGTGCCACTGCGAGGACGATCAGCTGTCCGTCCTGTCTCCCTGTAGCGCTGTCTCAGGCATCTCATAGTAAGACATTGCAGTTTATTGTCCTGGCCACATCTGCAGTCCTCATGCCTCCTTGCAGCATGCCTAAAGCACATTCACGCAGATGAGCAGGGACCCTGGGCATCTTTCTTTTGGTGTTTTTCAGAGTCAGCAGAAAGGCCTCTTTAGTGTCCTAAGTTTTCATAACTGTGACCTTAATTGCCTACCGTCTGTAAGCTGTTTGTCTTAACGACCGTTCCACGGGTGCATGTTCATTAATTGTTTATGGTTCATTGAACAAGCATGGGAAACACTGTTTAAACTCTTTACAAATTCTTTGAAAGACAGGGTCCTGAAAAAGGGACGTTTCTTTTTGTGCTGATTTTATTTCAACTAAACGTCATGTATGCGCCATTTCTGAATGGGAGATGCTTTTTTTATTATTGTGGAATAATAATGACAATTGGTCAAAGCTTGACTTTGCGTGGACCGCAAGGTCATTCAGTGTTGACCAAGGTGTTTACTTGCATGCTGAGTTGGCAGCTTTAAAACAGCTTGTACTGTGTGTTATTCTTAGTCTGTCATTATCAGGCCGAACTCCATTCCCTCCTTTTCCCTCAAGGGCTCTCGTGACATTCTGTTTTAAATGGCTGTGTCTAGACAGACTGTTTTGCATTGTTTACTACTTAAAACATGGAGACAGTTGAGGGGCGAATCCTTACTTCCACTTAAGTTTTTTATTAATGTCAATGGGAGACTAAGTGAAAATATGACTGAAATGGAAGTTACGATTCAACCCTAGAGGATCAATCTTCTGTAATCCTCCTTAGTGTCTGCTCTTCATATTGCTCAAACTTCCTTCTGCTTTAAGTAAAATGCACAGTCAGGGAAGATATTAACAAGCGATCTGGAAAATGTAAAAAAAAAAAAAAAAAAAAAAATGCAAGTGCAATGCTCTCTTTTGCAAATGACCTTTGGTTGTATATGACAGTGCTCCCCCCCACATAACTTTACATTCATTGTTTGACCTATAGGTTTTCCAAAAATGTTAACATGCTATCTTTAATAAATACAAGTGACATTTTATTACTCCGTTTAAGTGTTTTGTTTTTACATCACAAAATGAAGCATTTCTTTAATTGACACACAGGGCTTAGGAATGGGGTGGGCAGAGGAGAGGCACCTGAGCTTTAGTTAGCGTTGTTACATTTTGGCATCAGCATGTTATATGGGGGGGGGGTATATAAGGTTGTTATCACTGACTTTGATAGACACCATTGTGGACAGGAGGCATAATACTGTATGGTCCGGCACATTGAAACTGTCAAAACAGGTCATCAAGGTACATTTAAAATGTAAATACAACGCATATAGTTTCTTTTAATACGGTATATTATTCATGCCACAAATATACATGACCAAACTGCAATGGGTGTGGGGAGAGATTTGTACATAATATTCAACAAATCATTAGTTTAGAGGCTACTCTGATTATCTACAACACAGGCACACAGTGTTCCACACACATACGTTCAGGAGTCTTTGTAGTAGTTGTTGAAGTTGATGCGGAGCAGGAAGTCCTCCAGGTGAGGCTGATATCCTCGGTTCACCAGCTTGGTCACCACTGAGGAGACACCACACAGAGAGATTCTAGCCATTTGCCTGAAGGACTAACTGACATGACACTTTTCAGAGGGGTTGTAAGACAAAAATGGGACTAAACAGAGTTACGAACCATCTGCATTTAACCACAGCAGGGTGAATGTGGTTAAATACAAAACGGTGCAGTTATGCCCCTCTAAGGCAATCAAACAGGCAACACGTCAGTACAGAGACAAAGTGGAGTCGCAATTCAACGGCTCAGACACGAGACGTATGTGGCAGGGACTCCAGACAATCACGGATTACAAAGGGGGACACCGTCTTGTTCCCAGACAAGCTAAACACCTTCGCCCGCATGGAGGATGACAGTGCCACCGACGCGGCCCGTTCCTGAGGACTGCGGGCTCTCGTTCTCTGTGGCAGATGTAAGACGGCATCCCTAGCTGTGTCCTCAGTGCATGCACAGACCAGCTGGCTGTTGTGTTCACGGACATATTCAATCTCTCCCTATCCTAGTCTGCTGTCCCCACTTACTTCAAGATGGCCACCATTGTTCCTGTACCCAAGAAAGCAAAGGTAATTGAAATGACTAATTGTCCCATAGCACTCACTTCTGTCATCACAAAGAGCTTTGAGAGGATAGTTAAGGATCATATCACCTCTTCCTTACCTGACACCCTAGACCCACTTCAATTTGCTTACCGCCCCAATAGGTCCACAGACGATGCAATCGCCATCACACTGCCCTATCCCATCTGGTCAAGAGGAATACCTACGTAAGAATGCTGTTCATTGACTCTAGCTCAGTCTTTAAAACCATAGTACCCTCCAAGCTCATTAAGGGCCCTGGGTCTGAACCCCGCCCTCTACTTCCTGACTGGCTGCCCCCAGGTGGTGAAGGTAAGCAACAACACCTCCCCTCCGCTGATCCTCACCCCAGGGTCACCACAAGCGTGCATGTTCAACACCCTCCTGTACTCCCTGTTCACCCATGACTGCATGGCCACGCACAGCTCCAACTCAATCATCAAGCTTGCAGACGACACAGCTAGTAGGCCTGATTACCAACAATGATGAGACTTCCTACAGTGGTGGTGAGGACACTGGCGGAGTGGTGCAACAAAACAAAAGGAGCCGATTGTAGATTTCAGCAGGGGGCACCCCCCCGGGGCACCCCCCCCCCCCCCCCCTCTATCTACACCGACAACGGGGCCGCAGTGGAGAAGGTGAAAAGCTTCAAGTTCCTCGGCGTAAACGTCACTGACAATCAAATGGTCCACCCACACAGACAGTGTGGTGAAGAAGGCACAACACCACCTCTTCAATGTCAGGATGCTGAAGAAATTCAGCTTTGCCCGTAAGACCCTCACAAACTGTTACCGACGCACCATTGAGCGCATCCTGTCGGGCTGGTTTACCCCCTGGTACGGCAACTGCAACGCCCCGCAACCGCAGGGCTCTCCAGAGGGTGGTGTGGTCCGCCAAACACATCACTGGGAGCACACTGCCTGCCCTTCAGGACATCTATAGCACCCGGTGTCAAAGGAAGGCCAAGAAGATCATCAATGACCTCAGCCACCCGAGCCACGACCTGTTCACCCCGCTATCATCCAGAATGCGAGGTCAGTTACAGGTGCATCAAAGCGGGGACCGAGAGACTGGAAAAACAGCTTCTATCTCAAGGCCATCAGACTGTTAAATAGCCATCACTAGCCGGGCTTCACCCAGTACCCTGCCCTGAACTTAGTCACTGGCACTAGCTGGCTACCACCCAGTTACTCAACCCTGCTCCTAATATTTCTATATTTCTTAACTCCATTCTTTTACTTTTACTTTTTTTTGTGTATTGTTAGATAGTACTGCACTGTTGGAGCTAGGAACACAAGCATTTCTCTACACCTGCTAAACATGTGTATGTGACCAATAACATTTGATTTGACTATACCCAGTTACCAACTAAAAACTGCAACAAGAGGTGTTCAGGAAAAAGGACTGCCAGATGTTGATTTGAACATCACTTTATCCATATAGAAACTACCCGCAATTCTCATTAGAAAGGTCACCAGAGGTCAGCTATTTGTCGTCCTTAACGTAGGAGCTACTGCTAGCTAGCTAGCCAACAGCTAGCCAACGTCTACCGAATTGAACTTCAACTACCCGGTCAACATTCCGCTTCGCTCCACAGGTAGTATCACATTTTCATTTCACTTCATTACAGTACAACGGTTTGATTTGTTTGATCGTAGCTAGCTAGCTACATAGCCGTCTTTGTATCTAAGACAACTGTGTAGTCTAGAGCGATTCTCTAGGTTAGCTAGCCAGCTATTGTCGTTCTTTTAACGTAACGTTACGTAATCAACACTGCTAGCTAGCCAGCTAGCCCCCAAATAGCAGCACTGTAGAAACTATTACACTCGACGGAACGACTTGATTAGTGTAGTGTCAACAACGCAGCCACTGCCAGCTAGCCTACAAAGTCAACAACGCACCCACTGCCAGCTAGCCTACTCCAGCAGTACTGTATCATTTCAATCTTTTTAGTCAATAAGATTCTTGCTACGTAAGCTTAACTTTCTGAACATTCGAGACGTGTAGTCCACTTGTCATTCCAATCTCCTTTGCATTAGCGTAGCCTCTTCTGTAGCCTGTCAACTATGTGTCTATCTATCCCTGTTCTCTCCTCTCTGCACAGACCGTACAAACGCTCCACACCGCGTGGCCGCGGCCACCCTAATCTGGTGGTCCCAGCACGCACGACCCACGTGGAGTTCCAGGTCTCCGGTAGCCTCTGGAACTGCGGCCAACAAGGCAGAGTTCATCTCAGCCTATGCCTCCCTCCAGTCCCTCGACTTCTTGCACTGACGGAAACATGGATCACCACAGATAACACTGCTACTCCTACTGCTCTCTCTTCGTCCGCCCACGTGTTCTCGCACACCCCGAGAGCTTCTGGTCAGCGGGGTTGTGGCACCGGGATCCTCATCTCTCCCAAGTGGTCATTCTCTCTTTCTCCCCTTACCCATCTATCTATCGCCTCCTTTGAATTCCATGCTGTCACAGTTACCAGCCCTTTCAAGCTTAACATCCTTATCATTTATCGCCCTCCAGGTTCCCTCGGAGAGTTCATCAATGAGCTTGATGCCTTGATAAGCTCCTTTCCTGAGGACGGCTCACCTCTCACAGTCCTGGGCGACTTTAACCTCCCCACGTCTACCTTTGACTCATTCCTCTCTGCCTCCTTCTTTCCACTCCTCTCCTCTTTTGACCTCACCCTCTCACCTTCCCCCTACTCACAAGGCAGGCAATACGCTCGACCTCATCTTTACTAGATGCTGTTCTTCCACTAACCTCATTGCAACTCCCCTCCAAGTCTCCGACCACTACCTTGTATCCTTTTCCCTCTCGCTCTCATCCAACACTTCCCACACTGCCCCTACTCGGATGGTATCGCGCCGTCCCAACCTTCGCTCTCTCTCCCCCGCTACTCTCTCCTCTTCCATCCTATCATCTCTTCCCTCTGCTCATACCTTCTCCAACCTATCTCCTGATTCTGCCTCCTCAACCCTCCTCTCTTCCCTTTCTGCATCCTTTGACTCTCTATGTCCCCTATCCTCCAGGCCGGCTCGGTCCTCCCCTCCCGCTCCGTGGCTCGACGACTCATTGCGAGCTCACAGAACAGTGCTCCGGGCAGCCGAGCGGAAATGGAGGAAAACTCGCCTCCCTGCGGACCTGGCATCCTTTCACTCCCTCCTCTCTACATTTTCCTCCTCTGTCTCTGCTGCTAAAGCCACTTTCTTCCACTCTAAATTCCAAGCATCTGCCTCTAAAACTAGGAAGCTCTTTGCCACCTTCTCCTCCCTCCTGAATCCTCCTCCCCCTCCCCCCCCCCTCCTCCCTCTCTGCAGATGACTTCGTCAACCATTTTGAAAAGAAGGTCGACGACATCCGATCCTCGTTTGCTAAGTCAAACGACACCGCTGGTTCTGCTCACACTGCCCTACCCTGTGCTCTGACCTCTTTCTCCCCTCTCTCCAGATGAAATCTCGCTTCTTGTGACGGCCGGCCGCCCAACAACCTGCCCGCTTGACCCTATCCCCTCCTCTCTTCTCCAGACCATTTCCGGAGACCTTCTCCCTTACCTCACCTCGCTCATCAACTCATCCCTGACCGCTGGCTACGTCCCTTCCGTCTTCAAGAGAGCGAGAGTTGCGCCCCTTCTGAAAAAACCTACACTCGATCCCTCCGATGTCAACAACTACAGACCAGTATCCCTTCTTTCTTTTCTCTCCAAAACTCTTGAACGTGCCGTCCTTGGCCAGCTCTCCCGCTATCTCTCTCAGAATGACCTTCTTGATCCAAATCAGTCAGGTTTCAAGACTAGTCATTCAACTGAGACTGCTCTTCTCTGTATCACGGAGGCGCTCCGCACTGCTAAAGCTAACTCTCTCTCCTCTGCTCTCATCCTTCTAGACCTATCGGCTGCCTTCGATACTGTAAACCATCAGATCCTCCTCTCCACCCTCTCCGAGTTGGGCATCTCCGGCGCGGCCCACGCTTGGATTGCGTCCTACCTGACAGGTCGCTCCTACCAGGTGGCGTGGCGAGAATCTGTCTCCTCGCCACGCGCTCTCACCACTGGTGTCCCCCAGGGCTCTGTTCTAGGCCCTCTCCTATTCTCGCTATACACCAAGTCACTTGGCTCTGTCATAACCTCACATGGTCTCTCCTATCATTGCTATGCAGACGACACACAATTAATCTTCTCCTTTCCCCCTTCTGATGACCAGGTGGCGAATCGCATCTCTGCATGTCTGGCAGACATATCAGTGTGGATGACGGATCACCACCTCAAGCTGAACCTCGGCAAGACGGAGCTGCTCTTTCTCCCGGGGAAGGACTGCCCGTTCCATGATCTCGCCATCACGGTTGACAACTCCATTGTGTCCTCCTCCCAGAGCGCTAAGAACCTTGGCGTGATCCTGGACAACACCCTGTCGTTCTCAACTAACATCAAGGCGGTGGCCCGTTCCTGTAGGTTCATGCTCTACAACATCCGCAGAGTACGACCCTGCCTCACACAGGAAGCGGCGCAGGTCCTAATCCAGGCACTTGTCATCTCCCGTCTGGATTACTGCAACTCGCTGTTGGCTGGGCTCCCTGCCTGTGCCATTAAACCCCTACAACTCATCCAGAACGCCGCAGCCCGTCTGGTGTTCAACCTTCCCAAGTTCTCTCACGTCACCCCGCTCCTCCGCTCTCTCCACTGGCTTCCAGTTGAAGCTCGCATCCGCTACAAGACCATGGTGCTTGCCTACGGAGATGTGAGGGGAACGGCACCGCAGTACCTCCAGGCTCTGATCAGGCCCTACACCCAAACAAGGGCACTGCGTTCATCCACCTCTGGCCTGCTCGCCTCCCTACCACTGAGGAAGTACAGTTCCCACTCAGCCCAGTCAAAACTGTTCGCTGCTCTGGCCCCCCAATGGTGGAACAAACTCCCTCACGACGCCAGGACAGCGGAGTCAATCACCACCTTCCGGAGACACCTGAAACCCCACCTCTTCAAGGAATACCTAGGATAGGATAAAGTAATCCTTCTCCCCCCCCTTAAATGATTTAGATGCACTATTGTAAAGTGGCTGTTCCACTGGATGTCAGAAGGTGAATTCACCAATTTGTAAGTCGCTCTGGATAAGAGCGTCTGCTAAATGACTTAAATGTAAATGTAATGTAAATGTCAGTGAGGCTTTGACCCGGTCCTTACCTTTGAAGAGGAAGTGGGAGTAGTATTTGAAAGTGTTGTATGACTGCTGCATGGCAATGAAGCTGGGGTGCACTGCCTCCCCCTGCTGGCTGTCCCAGGGCTGTGCAATCAGCTGGGCCCGGAACTTCAGGATCAGGCTGAAGATACTGTGGATGATGTTCATGACTGGAGCTGCCTTCTCTGTCAGCAGACCCCTGGGAGGGGAGAAAACAGATACAGAATTAAATTAAGGAAAGATGTAGGCTTCTGAGTGGCGCAGTAGCCTAAATCACTGCATCTCAGTGCTAGAGGCGTCACTACAGACCCTGGTTCGGTTCCAGGCTGTAACACAACCGGCCGTGATTGGGAGTCCCATAGGGCAGCGCACAATTTCCCCAGCATTGTACAGGTTTGGGTTTGGCCAGGGTAGGCTGTCATTGTAAATAATAATTTGTTCTTAACTGACTTGCCTAGATAAATAAAAAATACATTCAGATTGAGTTAAAGATAGCTCTGTTGAGGTAGTCGGCGTGTGTGCATGTCTCTAACCTGAAGATCGCTCTGTTGAGGTAGTCGGCGTGTGTGCATGTCTCTAACCTGAAGATAGCTCTGTTGAGGTAGTCGGCGTGTGTGCATGTCTCTAACCTGAAGATAGCTCTGTTGAGTTAGTCGGCGTGTGTGCATGTCTCTAACCTGAAGATCGCTCTGTTGAGGTAGTCGGCGTGTGTGCATGTCTCTAACCTGAAGATCGCTCTGTTGAGGTAGTCGGCGTGTGTGCGGTGTATGGCGTCCAGGTCCGAGGCACTGGCCAGCTTGGTGGTGAACTCTAACCAGGACACCTGCAGGATCTGGTTAGCGATGTAACCCTGGATCACCTTCACAAAGTGTTGCATCTCGTGTCTGTACAGCTGCAGCTGGCGGAACTGCACCGAGCGGCCCGCCCCTTTCACCAGCGCTGGACACACACACACACGTTACTTTTGGGTCGTGGCATAATTATGACTGGTGCTATAAATAAAAGCCTGCACATTAAATATGCAGCTCCTTAGTGCTTTAAAAAGAACTGGTGTGGTGCAGTTGTATTAAAACACTTGAGAGAAGTGGTTATGCCCTTCTTTCCTTATTCCCTATCTTTGCATAATTCCCCTTTTCCATAATTCCCTTTTCTCCCCCATAATTCCCTTTCTAAAAGGGGTTTCCCCCCCTTCATTTCCAGAGATGGAGCCCTTACCAGTCCTCTTGAGGTGAAACCAGACGTCTCTGAGGCTCCACACCATGTGTTTGAGCTGCAGCAGGAAGGAGAACAGACGGTTGTACTTGTTCATACAGCTGTCTGTGATTATGATGTTCAACGGCCAGTCCACCTGAGAGACAGAAGGAGGGAGAGAAAGAGTATGAGGGTCAGATGTAACAGA
The DNA here is from genome assembly GCF_036934945.1 of Oncorhynchus masou masou. Lineage (NCBI taxonomy): Eukaryota > Metazoa > Chordata > Actinopteri > Salmoniformes > Salmonidae > Oncorhynchus > Oncorhynchus masou. The sequence goes on from NC_088233.1 coordinate 41,357,344, forward strand.
GGGAGGTTAGAAAATGAGATGCAGGAGATTAAAATCGGGGGGGGGGGGGGGGGGGGGTCTTTTGTGAAAAATCATTATTCAGTCTTCGAAAAGCCGCTCTCCAAATGAATTCAAGAGGATCAAATTGTTTCCCGATATTTTCCATACCAAGAACAGCACTACATCCCAATTTCAGTGAGGTCAGCGATCTACTGCACACAAAAATAAACTCCCTCTCCTCTGACCTTGTACCGTAGCTCCAGGCAGTTGAGTGCGTCGGGGGCGTGAGGATGGAAGGTCTCCGGGAGGAAGCGCAGGGCGAAGGTGAAGTTAGGGGCCAGAGAACTGTCTCCATGAAGACTGTACTGAAGAGCCTTACTCAGGATGGAGTTCAGGACCAGAGGAGTCAACAGCTCTCCAGGAGTCTGACCACTGCCCATCTGATGGAGCACACAGGGATAACATATGGACAAAACAGACACAGACCCACCCCAGACAGATAAAACAGACTGAATACACAGCAAATGCAAAACACAAACACACAGGGAAAAAAACCCAGGTACATGAAATGCCCACCAAACAGTGCCTTCAGAAAGTATTCACACCCCTTGACATTTTCTACACATCGCGGTGTTACAGCCTGAACAAAACGTGTTACATTGAGATGTGTGTAGGCGAGTGACAAACAACAATACTCCATAATGTCAAAGAGGAATTATGTTTTTCATTCATTCAAATTGAAAAGCTGAAATGTTGAGTCAATAAGCAACCCCTTTGTTATGACAAGCCTAAATAAGTTTCGGTGTAGAAATGTGCTTGACAAGTCACATAAGTTGCGTGGACTCACTTTGTGTGCAATAATAGTGTTGAACATGATTTTTGAATGGCTACCTCATCTCTGTACCCCACACATACAGATCATTGTAAGGTCCGTCAGTCAAGCAGTGAATTTCAAATACAGATTTAACCACAAAAATATATATTTTCCAATGCCCCGCAAAGATGGGAATCTATTGATGGGTAAAAAGCAGACATTGAATATCCCTTTGAGCATGGTGTAGTTAGTGTCTCAATACACCCACTCACGACAAAGATACAGGTGTTCTCCCAACTCAGTTGCTGGAGAGGAAGGAAACCGCTCAGGGATTTTAATGGCTGTGATAGGCAAAAATTGAGGATGAATCAACATTGTAGTTAGTCCACAATACTAACCTAAATGACAGAGCAAAAAGAAGGAAGCCTGTACAGAATGAAAATAGTTCAAAACATGCATCCTGTTGACAATAAGGCACGAAAGTAAAACTGCAAAAAAATTGGCAAAGAAATTTACTTTGTCCGGAATAAAAAAGCATTATGTTTGAGGCAAATCCAACACAACACTGAGTACCACTCTTCATATTTCCAAGTATGGTGGTGGCTGCATCATGTTATTAGTTATGCTTGTAATCATTAAGGACTGGGGAGTTTTTCAGGATGAAAAGAAACAGAATGGAACAAAGCAGAGGCAAAATCCTAGAGGAAAACAGCAGGACAATGACCTAAAACACAAGGCCAAATTTACACTGGAGTTGCTTACCAAGACAGTGAATGTTTCTGAGTGGCGAAGTTACAGTTTTGAAAATAATAATGGTCAAATGTTGCACAATCCAGGTATGGAAAGCTCTTTGAGACTTACCCAGAAAGATTCACAGCTGTAACCGATGCCAAAGTTGCTTCTGACTCAGGGGAGTGAATACTTAAGTAAATGAGATATTTCTGTATTTCATTTTAAATAAATTAGCAAACATTTCTAAAAACATGTTTTCACTTTGTCATTATGGCGTATTGAGTGTAGATGGGTGAGAATTGTTTTTATTTGAATGATTTTTAATTCAAGCCGTAACAAAATGTGGAGTAGGTATGAATACTTTCTGAAGGCACTGTAGGTAAGACTACTCCCATAGCTTCATTTCACCTTTTCAAAGATCAGGTCACTGAGAGACTGGGCGAACTCCCCGTCCTCCATGAGCAAGAAGTGCCTGAGGGCCTCAAAATGCCTCTCCACTCCAAGCTCTACGAAGTAGTAGTCCACCACCGCCTTGTTCACCAAGGATACACTGAGACACAGAGAGAAGGGGGGGTTAACAGGAGCACCAAACAGTCCGTGATAGGCCCACAGAGAGAAGGGGGGGTTAACAGGAGCACCAAACAGTCCGTGATAGGCCCACAGAGAGACGTGAACTCCTTCTTCCCTAAAAAGGCAACACACACTCACTGTGTGATGAGTGGGGTGGTGACAGAGTGCTTCATGAGGACGGGCAGGGAGACCATCCCACTAAGCTGCACCACCGTGGTGTCTGTGGCCCTGCGGAGCGATGGGTCCACCGGGAGGCCCCAGGGACCCCGCGTCACCTGATGCAGGGGGTGACACTCTGGGGCCAACGCTGTGGAGGGGACACAGCGTGCAGAAACATACAGTGAGATTCTAAATCAAACATTCGTTATATTAAATGTTCCATTGCCTGATTGCACCTTTCAGTCATTGTTGTGTTTTCAGTTGGATGGTACATTATACATGAATCATGTGAACGTCTTAGTTTAAAAAGCTGCTTTACATTAGTGTTGTGCAACTGATCCGAGTACCACGGTGTTATTTTTCGACTAGAGCAGTCTATTCCTGCCACCGTGTGACGCAATGGCTTGGGACTATCATGAATGTGTGCACTATGCAAACACAGGGTGTGTGAAGTGCCCTCGACTGCATTATACAGTATTTGTACGTGCAGGCCTGTGTGTGTTTGACGTGACTCACTCATGAGACCGTAGCAGTCCTCGTACTGCTCCACCTGGTACTGAGCAGCCAGGTAGCGGAGGTACTCCCTCTCTGAGCTCTCGCCTGGGGACAGAGCCAAGCCCGCTGCCCAGGACGAGATGCCCTCGGCCAGCCGCTGCTGCTCCTGCTGCTCCAGGGTCCTGGCGTCGTATTCATTTCCAGTCTCCTTCACCTTACAGCCCCCTCCCAGGGCAGAGTCTGAGCTGTGGCCGTAGATACTGCCAGGGATGGGGGAGGGCAGAGGGTTTACACCTGACACCTTACAGCCCCCTCCCAGGGCAGAGTCTGAGCTGTGGCCGTAGATACTGCCAGGGATGGGGGAGGGCAGAGGGCTTACACCAGACACCACACACCCTGTGCCCAGTGTGGAGTCTGAGGACTGTCCGAAGTTGCTGCCGGGAAGAGGAGCGCGAACGGGTTCAATCCCAGATATCACGCACCCTCCGCCCATCGCTGAATCTGACGAATGGCCGTAGTCACTTCCGGGTATCGGAGAAGGAAGGGTTACCGTTCCTGACACCACACACCCTCCACCCAGGGTTGAGTCTGAGGCGTGTCCAAAGTCACTTCCAGGTAGAGGAGCATGAAGGACTTCAACCCCAGAGACAACACACCCTATACCTAGTGTGGACTCAGAGGAATGGCCGTAGGTGCTACCAGGTAAAGGGGAGAGTACTGGTTCTGTGCCAGACATCACACAGCCTACTTGAAGTGTGCAGTCTGAGGCGTGACCATGCTTGCTCCAGCGTGGTCGGGAGGGCTCTGCGTCCAACACAAACTCACCCGCCTTGAAGTGAGTGTCGGATGAGTGACCGTGGATGTTTTGGGTGTGAATGGAGGCGACCTCTTCTGACATGTGCTCCCCGACCTTGATGTGAGAGTCCGAGGCATGACCGTGAATGTTCTGGGTGAAAAGGGAGGCGACCACTTCTGAAACATGGTCTCCAACTTTAATATGAGCGTCAGATGCGTGACCGTGAACGTTGGAGGTCGGAAGAGGAGCAGTCACCTCCGAAACAAACTCTCCTACCTTTATGTTAGCATCAGATGAGTGACCATGAACGTTTTGAGAAGGGAGAAGGGCTTCCACATCTGAAACGTGCTCTCCGACTTTAATATGAGCATCTGAGGCATGGCCTTGAATGTTGGCAGTAGGAAGCTCGGACAACCTGGAGGGTCCAGAGAGGGAAGGGGAGGCCTGTCCTGGGTGATACCCACTGTCATGGCCCTGCTTTGGGGTGGAGGAGGCAGAAGCCTCCCTGAGAGAACCAGCCATCTGTCCCTCTGCTCCAACACGATCTAGTTTCTCCATCTCAGCTGGCTTCATCTCCACCAGGCATGATGCCTCTACAGTCACTTCAGCCTCTTTTACAATGCCCCCTGGAGGTGATGGGTCTTCCGTATTCTCCTGCCTGCTGTCCATCTGCGTTGCCTCACTTCCATCCACCAGCTGCACTGTGGTCTGGGAGGGGTGTCCGTGGACATTGGCTGTGTGGAGAGCCAGGGGCACATCAGAGAAGTACTGGCCCAGGGGGATGCTAGATTGGGAGGCCTGGCCGTGAGGACTGGGCCTGGGGAGGACCTCAGCTCCTGACACCACACACCCTACACCCATTGTGGAGTCTGAAGAATGGCCGTAGGTACTTCCGGGTAGCGGAGACGGGAGAGCTAAAGTCCCGGACACCACACACCCCATGCCTAGAGTGGACTCAGGGGGACCGGTTGGGATGTGAGGGTGAGCCACGTCTGGCTGTACCACAGGACCCCAGCGAGGTCTTGCCAGGGCCGGGGCAGTCACTCCCTCAAGGGGACTGTAGGGGGCGGTAAAATCATAGTCTACGGGTTTATGAGGCGCAAGAGCCTCCGGGAGGTCCGACCCAATTTCCTGTAGGGCCTGGTCCACTTGCAGGCTGTCGGCCGGCTTGGGCAGGAAGTCATTGGCGTCGATGTGCTCTGTGACGAGGGCGAGGTCGAGTTTCGTGGTGGGGAGTGCTGGGGGAGTGGATTGCTGGTGAAGGGGGGCCTGGGTTGGCTCCTCAGACTGCTGCTCACAGGGCTCTGGGGATAGGGACTTCTGTACAAAAGAGGGGCAGGAACAGCGAGGTTAGGACACAGAGCAGAGATCACACACTCAGTCAAGCTTACACTTCCATGAGTGGATTGGCAAGGCACTTTTACATAGGCTGTATTTATTTGACGCTACTCCACCCCACACACTTACACACCTGTGTTAATGGTTGAGTGGTCTGAGCTGGAGCTGGCTGTAGTATTTCCAGAGGGGGTCTCTGCCCTCCGACAGGATACTTTTCCAGAATAGCCTGGCGGTTTAGATAAGAATAGTACATTACTGCATCATCACCACAATCATGTTAAATCAACATCAGCATCACAATCCTATTCATCAACATCATATGAAACCACACCGCCAAAACATGATTCACACTAGTGGTCTTCACAGATCCACCTGTACCCAAAACCCCGATCTGGACCTGAACCAGAATTGTAAATAATGTCACGGGTCTGGGTGGGGTCTGATATGATTGTCACGGGTATTTGTAAATAAAACTGCCTTGTCCGGAAGGGCCCGTACAGATCAAAACATGACTGCTGCAGGAGAGAGACAAATTGTATAATTTATGTTGCTGCTCTTTCTTAACACAAGAGTGGAGCGTGTAGCTTGTTGTTGGCCAATCGTAAGTCATCAGAGGCAATAGGCTACAGTCATAGAACCTTGCTCCGTGTGGCAAAAGTTAGGAGATATCTAATCCATGGAAGATGGAATTACAATGACAGAATTAAAAGTTAAAGGACAAGGACAGGCTACAGCGACCAAGAGCCAACAGGCAGGCGTTATTTGTTGGTGTTATTTGTAACTGTAGGATCAGAAAGCGCTGCAGCCTCAATTAGCCTAGCTAGCTCGTCAGCTATTCATCTACTATAGTTGGAGTCGACTTGGTGTCTCGTCTCTCCCTCCCTCCCTCCCTGCTCCCCAAGTCCCTCGCTCACAGTATGGTCCTCCCCCGCTTGCTAGAGCTGCACCTCTACCTCCCTCCCTGCTCCCCAAGTCCCTCGCTCACAGTATGGTCCTCCCCCGCTTGCTAGAGCTGCACCTCTCCCTCCCTCCCCGCTCCCCAAGTCCCTCGCTCACAGTATGGCCCTCCCCCTCCGGGTAGAGCTGCTAAATGGCCCAGGTCCATTTCGGAATGTATCCAACTTTTTGGACCTGTGAAGACCTCAAATTTACACCCTTCGAAGTAACCTCCGTCGAGAGACAGTGTGTGTGTATAAGAGAGAGTACTACTGACCTCAGTCTCCTGTTGGTCTTGCTGTAGGAACTGGGCCCGGAAATCGTCCAGTCTCATTCGCTGAACCCTCCACATGGCCCGCCACTCCCTCTTGGCCGCCTCCTCTGATAGGTGGCTGTACTGGGCAATCAGTTCCTTCCTGAGGACCAGGATGCATTGTTATCTCAGGTTATTTAAGGGTCAGGTTTCACCCAACTCAGGCTTGTCTTGAAGATAAGGTTGTGATTTGAGAGGAGGGCGAAGAGGATAAGATTTGTGCAACTCTTACTTTTATTATAATAACAAAATCTGAAACTATTATTTATGCTGTGTGTGTGTAACGTGACTGTGTGTCTAATGTGGGTATGATGCGGTGGCGCGCCCTAGTGGCCAGACCTGGCTCGGATCTCCAGCTGCTCCTCCAGGGCCTGTAGTCGCTTCTCTCGGTCTCTCAGCTCCCTGGCAAAGCTGAATTCATCCTCCTGCTCCTTCCTCCTGGCTAAACTGTGCCACTGCAACATTTACACACATGCACAGACATGGGTTACACACACACACTCTACAGCTGAGGTAAGAAAACAGTAACACGGCTCTGAAGATAAACGGATATAGTGTTGTGGTCCTAGTTGTGTTCCTATGATGCAAAACAGAGTTAAAGAGTAATTGTTTGCTTCCCTCTCATTCCTTCCTTCTTTCTCCCTCCCTCCGTCTTTAGCTTGTGAAGATATGAAGGTCAAAAGGAAGACAGTAAAGTAAACTCTCTCTCTTGGTCTCCCTTTCTCGCTCTCTGTCCCACCTCTTGTTCCTGCTCCAAGTGCTGTCTCAGCTCTTCAAAGCGTTCCCTCTTCTTTGCCTCTACAGCCAGACGCTGCGACACCTGGCGCCCTGCAGGGGGCGAGAGAGGAGAACAGCAGGTTGGTTACCCCCTACAGTACACACACAGTACTTGGCCCATTCACTTCCCATTGCACATCTTTGAAGCAATAACTGATATGAGCAGTTTCTTAAACTATGTGAGCGATGATTAGATTTTACACCCTGAGGTGCTGGAAGCTGTTCATAGCTTTTTCTCACTCATATCAGCCCCCCTTCTCCCTGCTGTCTCTGAAGAATCCTTAGGGTTATAGAGGGTGATGTGCCAAGTTCTTTTGGGGTGTAATCAGTGTTGTGAGCAATGTTGTAAAGATCCTGTAAGGTTGTAGCGAGGTGTATGTCTGTACCAGTGTATGTAGTATTGCATTGTTCAGGGCCTAACTTTTTTGTATAAACAGCCAATTTAATTTTTATTTAACTGGGCAAGTCAGTTAAGAACAAATTCCTATTTACAATGACGGACTAGGAACAGTGGGTTAAGTGCCTTGTTCAGGGGAAGAACGACAGATTTTTACCTGGTCAGCTCAGGGATTCGATCTAGAAACCTTTTGGTTACTACGCTCTAAACAGCCCCATAAACAGCCAATGCGGCAGGTAGATAAAAAAAATATATATATCTATATATACCTGCCACTTCGATTTGTTAATGTATATTTTGTATGTTTTGCCATAATTACAAAAACACACAAAAACAGATGAGCATGCTTAGTAATGTATTACAAGTAAGAAGTATGTGGTATATTGATCGATTTAATTTAATATTCTGTGATCAAAGTATTTTAATAAAAATATCTATATTTTTTTAGCTGATTCCTTTAAGGTTACCTTGGTAACAGGATCACTCTAGTCATCATGTGTACCTATGAGAATGTCACCAGTAGAGGCCAACGATGTGTCTTTTTGCTAGCAGTGGGTACATACTCAAACATTGAAAAGCAACTTGGCTATTTACATTGTTTTGTTCACAAGCTAAGAAACACAAGGACAAAGTCCCACTTCATTACTTTCGAGTAAATTAGACCAACTTTAATGCCTGTGCGCATTGCTTCTAAAAACAAATCTTTCAGCTCTCACAGTGTGATTCAGATGCATTTTTTGCATTACTAGATATGAAACAAAAAGGGCAGAAATTGAAAACAGCTACTGCATTTATTTCGCTATAAATCACACCCATTGTTGACTATTTTTATTAAAATGGTCACACTGTAGAGCCCGGAGTGTTACCACGCACCAACGTGGCTGGTGATTTAAACATTCTTACCCACCAATGCCAAAATCTACCCAGGCAGGTGGCAGGTTTTAACTTTAGGCCCTGCGTGTGTTACTGTGCGTGTCCCTCTCACCGCGGATGCTCTCCAGGGTCTTGGCGGCCGACTGCCTGACCTGATTGATCAGTTCCTGGCGTGCCTGCTCTGTGCGCAGGGCCTAGCAACAAAGACAGAGAGAACAGACACAGACCATCATTAACAGAGATCTATCTGCTATCTTCTCCCGATTCTGCTCTAGCTGAAAAATAGGCCATGGATTTGCACTGTAGATCACTGAGGGTTTCAAATCGAGTATGTGTACATCAGCTTAATGGTCCATTACTGCCGCTTTCCCCATCTCTCTCATTCCTTCCCTCTCTCTCTCTCTCTCTCTCTCTCCTATCTATGGAAAGCTGAGTCCAAAGCAGAGAAGCGTAGAACAAACATTTTCACACAAATCTCCAATTAATGTCAAAGCCCTACATTTTAAAGCATATTTGGGGTTTAGAAAAGCGCTATAAAATCCAATGCATTATTAATAGATGTTTTTTCCATTCAAGTTTGAGTTTCATGCATTTCTCAGGATAGTCTTAGGTCATTGATGATTTGCTGCAGTACCTGTTCCTCCCTGCTGGTGGCGCTGTGCTTGGCAATCCTCTCCATGCGTCCTCGGTACACGGCACAGTCCCTCTCTATCTCCTCTACCTCCTGCAGGGAGAACGTGACAGCGATGCGAGGCACGGGCAGCTCCGACCAGCAGATGTAATGCTGCGGCAGAGAGACAATATCAGACAGCAGTTATAGGTACAGCTGATCCTAGCCTAGATCAGAGTTAACTTTGGGCTGCTCGACTGCTCCGGATAGGGGTTTGTGTACATACAGATCTAGGATCAGCTCAGTCCCTTCCCAAAACCTAACTTTAACCAGTAGGAGAAAAAAAAAAAAAAACAATACAGACCTTAGATCAGTGTCCAGGAAAAGTAACTCCATCCTAGTATTTATTCTCTGACCCAAGAACTAGAGGTCGGCCGATTAATCAGGGCTGATTTCAAGTTTTCATAACAATCAGTAATCTGCATTTTTGGACGCCGATTACATTGCACTCCACGAGGAGACTGCGTGGCAGGCTGACCACCTGTTAAGCGAGTGCAGCAAGGAGCCAAGGTAAGTTGCTAGCTAGCATTAAACTTATCTTATAAAAAAAACAATCCATTTTTAACATAATCACTAGTTAACTACACGTAGTTGATGATAATACTAGTTTAACTAGCTTGTACTGTGTTGAATATAATCAACGCGGTGCCTGTTAATTTATCATCATCGAATCACAGCCTACTTCGCCAAACGGGTGATTTAACAATAGCGCATTCGCGACAAAAGCACAATCAATATACCAATATACCTAACCATTAACATCAATGCCTTTCTTAAAATCAATACAAGTATATTTTTAGTATATTTAGTTAAAATAAATTCATGTTAGCAGGCAATATTAACTAGGGAAATTGTGTCACTTCTCTTGCGTTCAGTGCAAGCAGAGTCAGGGTATATGCAACATTTTGGGCTGCATGGCTCGTTGCTAACTGTGTGAAGACCATTTCTTCCTAACAAAGATCGTAATTAATTTGCCAGAATTTTACATAATTATGACATAACATTGAAGGTTGTGCAATCTAACAAAAATATTTAAACATAGGGATGCCACCCCTTCGATAAAATACGGAACGGTTCCGGTTCCGTGTTTCACTGAAAGAATAAACGTTTTGTTTTTCGAAATGATAGTTTCTGGATTTTACCATATTATGCTCGTATTTCTGTGTGTTTATTATATTATAATTAAGTCTATGATTTGATATTTGATAGAGCAGTCTGACTGAGCGGTGGTAGGCAGCAGCATGCTCGTAAGTTTTCATTCAAACAGCACTTTCCTGCGTTTGCCAGCAGCTCTTTGCAAAGCTTGAAGCACAGCGGTTTATGACTTCAAGCCTATCAACTCCCGAGATTAGGCTGGCAATACTATAGTGCCTACAATAGTCAAAGGTATATGAAATTCAAATCGTATAGATAGATATATATATCTATATATAAAATGAAATAAATATGTATATATAAAAATCGGCATCTGCTTTTTTTTGGGGGGGTCCTCCATAAATCGGTATTGGTACCGGCGTTGAAAAATAATCGGTCGACCTCTACCAAGGACACAGTATGAGTGTGTAAATGACCCATTACCACTGACCTGGGGACAGCAGATCTTGAGCAGGTTGATGGTCTTCCCGCAGACGTACACATCGTTGGCTATGTGTCGGAGGAAGACAGGCACGCAGTCCTCCACATCACGGGAGATCAGTGTGTAGCCCTGCGCCCAGAAGTGCTTGTCTAGCGGGAGAGAGGAGGGTTGTGAGGTACACCAGGAATTTCTAGGAAAGGAATTTTTCCCAACCCTATTACAGTAGGGTCAGGAGTTTTTCCATGATGGGTGTTTAGGTCCTACTATAGAAAAAACTACTAGGAAATGACAACAGGTTAGATCTGTGTACCCTAATACAAGCACTGGGGGGCGTGAATTCACCAGGATTTATTTCATGAAGAAACGAAGAACGAACAAAGCTTGCCATTGCCAAGCAAGCTCCACTGATTGCTTCACTAACTGCCTCTTGGAATAGAGCAAGTGACATTAGTATGTCCTTCAAAATCAGGAGTGAGAAACACTAGGAAGGTTCCCTGCAGGCATGATGAAGTGAGCCAGATCAGGTAACAGTCCTCTAGAGCAGGGTTTCCCAAACCCGGTCCCGGGGCCCTCCTTGGATGCACGTTTGGGTTTTTGACCAAGCACTACACCGCTGATGCAAATAATCTTGATGACGAGTTAGATATTTGAATCAGCTGTGTGGTGCTTGGTCCAAATGCAAAATGTGCACCCAAGGAGGGCCCCGGGAACAAGTTTGGGAAACCCTGCTCTAAACCACAGCAAATCTAAAAGTGATACTGTCGGTCCTTGAATGTGGTACAGGGAATTAGCTAATTTGGAGTGTAGCCCAACCTGAACTCAAACACAGGTCCCTGGAGTGGTCAGTCCAACATCTTTACCACAAGAGGGTTGAACTGCTTCACGAGGTTGCTACAATCGACACTGTGCATGCAGAGTACTGTTATCGGGCAGTGTAACGTTCTGACCTCTGAAGCTGAGGTAGTCTTCGTTGACCTGGATCATGAACTCTCCGTACACGTCCCGGAACACTCCACTGTACACCCAGTCTGACACAAACCTACACACACAGGGAACAGGATCAGTCAGGCGCACAACCAGGCCAGGGCAAGTTGTTTACAAGCATCTTGAAAGCATTTGTGGGGGTGCAGGTTAGCATAAATTCCACGTGGGATAGGTGGGACAGATCAGTGGACATTGTCAGTGTGATGGCTGGGATGACTGACCGTGTGTAAGGCTCACAGCTGCTCTTCAGTAGGGACAGCAGCACGGGGTAGTTCTCATTGCTGCAGTTGCTCTGGGCCTCGTTGTACAGGTAGGAGAGCAGCGTCACACCCTGAAGAAGACAAGATACCGGCCGAGGTAAACTATTGAGTACATACACCTCTAAATGGCTGAGGCAAACAGAGAGAGTGAATATGCCGACAGAAATCAGGGTGGTGTGTCGGAGAGGTGTAATGAAACTTACCACAGGGAAGGTAGCCTGGCCCACACCAGATGCCCCATCCACACAGCACAATTCTGACAAATACCTACAAACACAGAAGAAACAGGAGCCTGACTGGGGGACACTAGACAGCGTAACACAGCGTCAATTCCTAAAATATAGCTATTTAATTGAGAATCAACTATCCTAAACAATACAGTCTTGTAGGAATTCAGTGTTGGTTAGATGATCGAGTTTAGGGAACTGTGTGCCTAATTTCATGGTGGTTATTGACCTGTGAGTCATTGGTCTTACCTGAGCTGCCGGCCCACCTTGCGGAACAGGAAGCCGATGGTGAGCAGGCTAAGGGTGGGAGGGGTACTTAGGACACAGGCCCGGTAGTAATGCAGGTACTTACGCAGCCCACCTGTAAACGCCTGAGAGAAAGACAGTACCAGTCAAAAGTTTGGACACACAAACTCATTCAAGGATTTTTCTTTATTTTTACTATTTTCTACTTTGTAGAATAATAGTGAAGACATCAAAAAGTTGAAATAACACATAAGGAATCATGTAGTAAACAACAAAAGTGTTAAATCAAACTATATTTTATATTTGAGATTCTTCAAAGTAGCCATCTTGATGACAGCTTTGCACACTCTTGGAATGCATTTCAATTAACAGGTGAGCCTTGTTAAAAGTTCATTTGTGGAATTTCTTTCCTTCTTAATGTGTTTGAACCAATCAGTTGTGTTGTGACAAGGCAGGGTTGGTATAGAGAAGTTAACACTATTTGGTAAAAGACCAAGTCCATATTATGGCAAGAACAGCTCAAATAAACAAAGAGAAATGACAGTCCATCATTACTTTAAGACATGAAGGTCAGTCAATCCTTAAAATGTCAAGAACTTTGAATGTTTCTTCAAGTGCAGTCGCAAAAACAATCAAACGCTATGATGAAACTGGTTCTCATGAGGACCGCCACAGGAAAGAAAGACCCAGAGGATAAGGTCATTAGAGTTAACTGCACCTCAGATTGCAGCCCAAATAAATGCTTCAGAGTTCAAGTAACAGACACATCTCAACATCAACTGTTCAGAGGAGACTGCATGAATCAGGCCTTCATGGTCAAATTGCTGCAAAGAAACCACTACTAAAAGGACACCAATAAGAAGAAGCCACTTGCTTGGGTCAGGAAACACGAGCAATGGACAGTAAATCGGTTGAAATCTGTCCTTTGGTCTGATAAGTCTTTGTGAGACGCAGAGTAGATGAACTGATGATCTCCACATGTGTGGTTCCTACCGTGAAGCATGGAGGTGGTGGTGTAATGATGTGGGGCTGCTTTGCTGGTGACACTGTCAATGATTTATTTAGAATTCAAGGCACACTTAACCAGCATGGCTACCACAGCATTCTGCAGCGATATGCCATACCATCTGGTTTGCGCTTAGTGGGACTATCATTTGTTTTTCAACAGGACAATGATCCAAAACACACCTCCAGGCAGTCTAGTGGTTAGTGGGCCAGTTACTGAAAGGTTGCTGGATCGAATCCTGAGCTGGTAAAAATCCGTCCTTCTGCCCTGGAGCAAGGCAGTTAACCCAATGTTCCCCGGGCGCCGAAGACGTGAATGTCGATTAAGGCGGTCCCCGCACCTCTCTGATTCAGAGGGGCTGGATTAAATGCGGAAGACACATTTCAGTTGAAGGAATTCAGATGTACAACTGACTTTGTATCCCCCTCTTTCCCTGAATATAAGGGCTATTTGACCAAGAAGGAGAGTGATGGAGTGCTCCACAATCACCTGACCTCAACCCAATGGAGATGGTTTGGGATGAGTTGGACCGCAGAGTGAAGGAAAAGCAGCCAACAAGTGCTCAGCATATGTGGGAACTCCTTCAAGACCGTAGGGAAAATGTTCCTCATGAAGCTGGTTGAGAGAATGCCAAGAGTGTGTAAAGCTGGCATCAAGATAAAGGGTGGCTACATTGAAGAATCTCAAATATATCTTGATTTGTTTAACACTTTTACTACACTACTGTTCAAAGGTTTGGAGTCACTCAGAAATGTCCTTGTTTTTGACAGAAAAGCAAAAAAATGCTGTCCATTAAAATAAAATGAATATTCTAGCTGGAAATGGCAGATATTCCATAAATTATCTACATTAGTCATACAGAGGCACATTATCAACAACCATCACTCCTGTGTTCCAATGGCACATTGTGTTAGATAATCCAAGTTTATCATTTTAAAAAGGCTAATTGATCATTAGAAAACCCTTTTGCAATTATGTTAGCACAGCTGAAAACTGATTAAAGAAGCAATAGAAACTCAAAATGGCCAGAAACAGACTTTCTTCTGAAACTCGCCAGTCTATTCTTGTTCTGAGAAATGCAGGCTATTCCATGCAAGAAATTGCCAAGAAACTGAATATCTCGTACAACGCTGTGTACTTCTCCCTTCACAGAACAGCGCAAACTGGCTCTAACCAGAATAGAAAGAGTGGGAGGCCCCGGTGCACAACTGAGCAAGAAGACAAGTGCATTAGTGTCTAGTTTGAGAAACAGACACCTCACAAGTCCTCAACAGGCAGCTTCATTAAATAGTACCCGCAAAACACCAGTCTCAACGTCAACAGTGAAGATGCAACTCCTCTGTCCAGTGTCTGTTCTTTTGCCCATCTTAATCTTTTATAGGACAGTGTTGACGTTGAGACTGGTGTTTTGCGTGTACTACTTAATGGAGCTGCTAGTAAAAATAAAGAAAAACCCTTGAATGAGTAGGTGTGTCCAAACGTTTGACTGGTACACAATATATACTTATTATATATATATATATATATATATACTTATAATATAAAAGGCTAAACTGAAAAATCAGATGACTATTTTGAAGCCATTTAAGAGAAAGCTATACTGGTGTTTAAGACAATAAGATCTCACCAGATCTGAAGAAAACATATACTAGGAAATAGAAATCAAGTGTAGCTTACATTACCTGTAGTCTTATATATATATATATATATATAGACATACTTGTGTGGTTGCAAAATTCCAGCAACTTTCCTAGTTTGGATGATTCCCGGAATTGGGAGGGAATAAGCAGGAAATACCGAATTCTCAAAACAGGAATTTTACAGAAATGTCACAACCCTATACTTATGACAAGTCTTACAATTAAGCAATCAGGCCTGAAGGGGTGTGGTAAATGGCCAATATACAACAGATAAGGGCTGTTCTTTGTATGACGCATCGTGGAGTGCCTGGATACAGCCCTTAGCCGTGGTATATTGGCCATATACCACAATCCCCAGAGGAGCATTATTGCTGTTATGGTTATGGGAACTCAAAAGTAATTTGACAAAAAAACAACATTTTACTGTTCTTACCCGTGGTATACGGTCTGATATACCATGGCTTTCAGCCAATCAGCATTCAGGGTTCGAACCACCCAGTTTATAATGCATTATAACCACATCATAATGTCTTTACCTGCAGGCCTAAAGTAAATTGTTACCCATGGCTATTCCTTAATGTCTTACTTCAAGGCCTTGAAACCCACACCGTTTATACACCAGATAATTACCCCTATCCAGTAATTATAATATAAAAGGCTAAACTGATCCTAGATAAGCACTTTTACTCTGAGACACTTTGTGAATATGAGCCACGATAACAGATGCGATAGGGCAGTATATAACGATTGAAGGACCATACCTGGAAGACCAGGCCTCTCTTTTGGGCACTCTGCAGAACGAAGCGACTGAGCCTCAGGTAATGGGTGCCATACTGAGCCAGCTCGCCAAGCAAACGAGACACACTCTCCGGTGACGCTCCCGACACACACACTCCGGGTCGAACGTCAAAATTTACACACACCTGGAGAAAGAGAAAAAAATGGAATCCATTATGTAATTAAGTGATAAAGCCCATGAAGCTAGTGTTTGGAGGATATTTTGGCACGGGTGTTGTTAGGCCTGAGACAAAGTAAACTAGCTGCACTTTGTTTAGTTTGACCTTCTTTCAATTGATATTTCTTTGTATATATCCTTAAAAATTATGCCAGCTGATTCATGATTTCGACTGGCTGAGAAATGCTGCCTGGCGGTCTCGTCCCGACTTCCGACATTCATTACTATGGGACAGCTAAAGATCGAATTTGAATATTGAAATTACGTTGTAAATGCCGGAAGGACAGACCGCAAGATATATACAAGGCTCAGCTGTTGAAAACCAAGTGTTAGTTTAAAAGAAATGAGATAAATGTCCAGATGCTTTTTAGTGGAGATCAAGTTTATAAATTGCCTGGCTAGGCTGATGAGACAGTGGATTGCGCAGTCAAATGGAACAGAGTAAATAGGCATTTTAATGTCATAGATTTAGCAGGTGGTAACTTGTAGAATAGATACTGCCTGGAATGTGGTTTTAACCAAATCAGCATTCTGGATTAGAATCACCCATTGTATAACACGATATCTATTTATATTACATATACACCAAACCAAATAAAGTAGTATGCACACTACAGCCAGAGTTAAGGTGATGTGGTGACAGTACCTGGTTGAGGGGGAAGGTAGTAGACGCCACCCCGATCAATACATTAAGTAGGTCACTGACCAGCTGGGTCTGACAGTCCAGAGGCAGGGGCAGGAGGGGCGAGGGGGAGGCAGAGCATACCACCCTCATCTCCCCCTCCCACAGCCTGTAGAGCTGATCAAAAGCCTCCCTGCCTCCCTCCGTCAGGTAGGGGAATTCCCTCTTCCCTGGTGGGCTGGTGGGAGAAAGAGTTTGATTGATGAATTATTCTGAAATAATTCCAACATCTTAGGCCATTTCCATCTAAAAAGGCCCCATGAGCACCAACATGTGTTCAAAGGATCGTGTCAAATTGGGTGTCAAATGAAAGCTAAGAATCTACACTACTAGTCAAATTTTTAGAACACCTACTCATTCAAGGGTTTTTCTTTATTTTTACTATTTTCTACATTGTAGAATAATAGTGAATACATGAAAATTATGACATAACACATATGGAATCATGTAACCATAAAAAGTCTATTTTACCCACCCTTTGCCTTGATGACAGCTTTGCACACTTGGCATTCTCTCAACCAGCTTCACCTGGAATGCTTTTCCAACTGTCTTGAAGGAGTTCTCACATATGCTGAGCACTTGTTGGTTGCTTTTCCTCCACTCTGCGGTCCGACTCATCCCAAACCATCTCAATTTGGTTGAGGTCAGGGGGTTGTGGAGGCCAGGTCATCTGATGCAGCACTCAATCACTCTCTTTCTTGGTTCAATAGCCCTTACTAAGCCCAAACCAGATGGGATGGCATATCGCTGCAGAATGCTGTGGTAGCCATGCTGGTTAAATGTGCCTTGAAATCTAAATAAATCACAGACAGTGTCACCAGCAAAGCACCCCCACATCACACCATAACACCTCCTCCTCAATGCATCACGGTGGGAAACACACTAGCGGAGATCGTCTGTTCACCCACACCGCGTCTCACAAAGACACGGCGGTTGGTCTGGAATCCAAATTGGAGATTTTTGGTTCCAAAGGACAGATTTCCACCCATCTAATGTCCATTGCTCGTGTTTCTTGGCCCAAGCAAGTCTCTTCTTATTGGTGTCCTTTAGTAGTGGTTTCTTTGCAGCAATTCGACCATGAAGGCCTGATTCACACAGTCTCCTCTAAACAGTTGATGTTGAGATATGTCTGTTACTTGAACTCTGTGAAGCATTTATCTGGGCTGCAATTTCTGAGGCTGGTAACTCAAATGAACTTATCCTCTGCAGCAGAGGTACAGTGCCTTGAGAAAGTATTCGGCCCCCTTGAACTTTGCGACCTTTTGCCACATTTCAGGCTTCAAACATAAAGATATAAAACTGTATTTTTTTGTGAAGAATCAACAACAAGTGGGACACAATCATGAAGTCGAACGTCATTTATTGGATATTTCAAACTTTTTAACAAATCAAAAACTGAAAAATTGGGCGTGCAAAATTATTCAGCCCCCTTAAGTTAATACTTTGTAGCGTCACCTTTTGCTGCGATTACAGCTGTAAGTCGCTTGGGGTATGTCTCTATCAGTTTTGCACAGAGAGACTGAAATTTTTTCCCATTCCTCCTTGCAAAACAGCTCGAGCTCAGTGAGGTTGGATGGAGAGCATTTGTGAACAGCAGTTTTCAGTTCTTTCCACAGATTCTCGATTGGATTCAGGTCTGGACTTTGACTTGGCCATTCTAACACCTGGATATGTTTATTTTTGAACCGTTCCATTGTAGATTTTGCTTTATGTTGTGGATCATTGCCTTGTTGGAAGACAAATCTCCATCCCAGTCTCAGGTCTTTTGCAGACTCCATCAGGTTTTCTTCTAGAATGGTCCTGTATTTGGCTCCATCCATCTTCCCATCAATTTGAACCATCTTCCCTGTCCCCGCTGAAGAAAAGCAGGCCCAAACCATGATGCTGCCACCACCATGTTTGACAGTGGGGATGGTGTGTTGTGGTTGATGAGCAGTGTTGCTTTTACGCCAAACATAACGTTTTGCATTGTTGCCAAAAAGTTCAATTTTGGTTTCATCTGACCAGAGCACCTTCTTCCACATGTTTGGTGTGTCTCCCAGGTGGCTTGTGGCAAACTTTAAACAACACTTTTTATGGATATCTTTAAGAAATGGCTTTCTTCTTGCCACTCTTCCATAAAGGCCAGATTTGTGCAATATACGACTGATTGTTGTCCTATGGACAGAGTCTCCCACCTCAGCTGTAGATCTCTGCAGTTCATCCAGAGTGATCATGGGCCTCTTGGCTGCATCTCTGATCAGTCTTCTCCTTGTATGAGCTGAAAGTTTAGAGGGACGGCCAGGTCTTGGTAGATTTGCAGTGGTCTGATACTCCTTCCATTTCAATATTATCGCTTGCACAGTGCTCCTTGGGATGTTTAAAGCTTGGGAAATCTTTTTGTATCCAAATCCGGCTTTAAACTTCTTCACAACAGTATCTCGGACCTGCCTGGTGTGTTCCTTGTTCTTCATGATGCTCTCTGCGCTTTTAACGGACCTCTGAGACTATCACAGTGCAGGTGCATTTATACGGAGACTTGATTACACACAGGTGGATTGTATTTATCATCATTAGTCATTTAGGTCAACATTGGCTCATTCAGAGATCCTCACTGAACTTCTGGAGAGAGTTTGCTGCACTGAAAGTAAAGGGGCTGAATAATTTTGCACGCCCAATTTTTCAGTTTTTGATTTGTTAAAAAAGTTTGAAATATCCAATAAATGTCGTTCCACTTCATGATTGTGTCCCACTTGTTGTTGATTCTTCACAAAAAAATACAGTTTTATATCTTTATGTTTGAAGCCTGAAATGTGGCAAAAGGTCGCAAAGTTCAAGGGGGCCGAATACTTTCGCAAGGCACTGTAACTCTGGGTTGTCCTTTCCTGTGGCGGTCCTCATGAGAGCCAGTTTCATCATAGCGCTTGATGTTTTTTTGCGACTGCACTTGAAGAAATGTTCGAAGTTATTGAAATGTTTCGTATTGACTGACCTTCACGTCTTAAAGTAATGATGGACTGTCATTTCTCGTTGTTTATTTGAGCTGTTCTTGCCATAATATGGACTTGGTCTTTTACCAAATTGGGAAAGAAATTCCACAAATTAACTTTTAAGAAGGCACACCAGTTATTTGAAATGGATTCCAGGTGACTACCCCATGAAGCTGGTTGAGAGAATGTCAAGAGTGTGCAAAGCTGTCATCAAGGCAAAGGGCAGCTATTTGAAGAATCTCAAATATAAAATATATTTGGATTTGTTTAACATTTTTTTGGTTACTACATGATTCCATATATGTTATTTCATAGTTTTGATGTGTTCACTATTAATCTACAATGTAGAAAATAGTAAAAAATAAAAATAAAAACCCTTGAATGAGTAGGTGTGCTAAAACTTTTGACCAGTAGTGTATATTTGAGAAATTAAGGCATAGATTTTTCAACAGGTTTTCCATAATACAAATTAGGAATAAACAAAGGCTTTGATTTCTTGTCAAACAGACGGAAAAGGGGTCTTAAACATCTACCAGAAAAAGTATTAAAAAGGTATTAGAAATGCACCAAATCACATAATGAAGTAAAGACCCCTACCAACTAATATCAACATTTATATTTAATTTTGGATAAATTATTTGCCTTCTGTAAATGTATTAAATATTGCCTTGTGGCTTGTTACCAAAAACCCAGATATCTTAAGATATTTCCTCATTTCTTTCCCTCATGAGGAGGATAATGAAAGTTCACAGAAGTAACAAGTAGACCTACCAATTAGTCAGTGTTTTTAATTATATAATTTCTGATTATGAAATATGTGAAAATAATATGTTATGGAATTAATTAATGCAATTGAATTAGCTACAATGGGAAATCAGTCACAAACCACAGTTGGGTCACCTGTACTATCCTCCCTTCAACTGGCATACTGTCATGTTCAGCTTATTACTGTTTAATAATCAAATACAATTTTATTAGTCACATACACATGGTTAGCAGATGTTAATGCGAGTGTAGTTAAATTCTTGTGCCTCTAGTTCTGACAATGCAGTAATATCTAACACGTAATCTAACAAATTCACGACTACCTCATACACACAAATGTAAATGGATGAATAAGAATATGTACATATAAATATATTTTGATAAGCGATGGCCGTGTGGCATAGGCAAGATGCAGTAGATGGTATAGAATACAGTATATACAGTGGGGCAAAAAAGTATTTAGTCAGCCACCAATTGTGCAAGTTCTTCCACTTAAAAAGATGAGGCCTGTAATTTTCATCACTTGACAGACAAAATGAGGGAAAAGAATCTAGAAAATCACATTGTAGGATTTTTAATGAATTTGCAAATTATGGTGGAGAATAAGTAGTTGGTCAATAACAAAAGTTGATCTCAATACTTTGTTATATATCCTTTGTTGGCAATGACAGTGGTCAAACGTTTTCTATAAGTCTTCACAAGGTTTTCACACACGGTTGCTGGTATTTTGGCCCATTCTTCCATGCAGATCTCCTCTGGAGCAGTGATGTTTTGGGGCTGTTGCTGGGCAACACGGACTTTCAACTCCCTCCAAAGATTTTCTATGGGGTTGAGATCTGGAGACTGGCTAGGCCACTCCAGGACCTTGAAATGCTTCTTACGAAGCCACTCCTTTGTTGCCCGGGTGGTGTGTTTGGGATCATTGTCATGCTGAAAGACCCAGCCACGTTTCATCTTCAATGCCCTTGCTGATGGAAGGACGTTTTCACTCAAAATCTCACGATACATGGCCCCATTCATTCTTTCCTTTACACGGATCAGTCATCCTGGTCCCTTTGCAGAAAAACAGCCCCAAAGCATGATGTTTCCACCCCCATGCTTCACAGTAGGTATGCTGTTCTTTGGATGCAACTCAGCATTCTTTGTCCTCCAAACACGACGAGTTGAGTTTTTACCAAAAAGTTATATTTTGGTTTCATCTGACCATATGACATTCTCCCAATCTTCTTCTGGATCATCCAAATGCTCTCTAGCAAACTTCAGACGGGCCTGGACATGTACTGGCTTAAGCAGGGGGGACACGTCTGGCACTGCAGGATTTGAGTCCCTGGCGGCGTAGTGTGTTACTGATGGTAGGCTTTGTTACTTTGGTCCCAGCTCTCTGCAGGTCAATCACTAGGTCCCCCCGTGTGGTTCTCCCCCGTGTGGTTCTGGGATTTTTGCTCACCGTTCTTGTGATCATTTTGACCCCACGGGGTGAGATCTTGCGTGGAGCCCCAGATCGAGGGAGATTATCAGTGGTCTTCCATTTCCTAATAATTGCTCCCACAGTTGATTTCTTCAAACCAAGCTGCTTACCTATTGCAGATTCAGTCTTCCCAGCCTGGTGCTGGTGTCCTTTGACAGCTCTTTGGTCTTGGCCATAAGTGGAGTTTGGAGTGTGACTGTTTGAGGTTGTGGACAGGTGTCTTTTACACTGATAACAAGTTCAAACAAGTACCATTAATACAGGTAACAAAGAGAGGACAGAGGACAAAGTTACAGGTCTGTGAGCGCCAGAAATCTTGCTTGTTTGTAGGTGACCAAATACTTATTGTCCACCATAATTTGCAAATAAATTCATTAAAAATCCGACAGTGATTTTCTGATTTTTCCCCCCCTCATTTTGTCTGTCATAGTTGAAGTGTACCTATGATGAAAATTACAGGCCTCTCATATTTTTAAGTGGGAGAACTTTCACAATTGGTGGCTGACTAAATACTTTTTTGCCCCACTGTACATGAGGAGAGTAATGTAGGATATGTAAAATGTATTTGTATTTGCGGTTATTTACAGTGACTATACCTTTATTACGTCAGGTAAGACTCTTAGTTCAATAACAGGTCACAGGTCAATAACCACCATGAAATTAGACACACAGTTCCCTAAACTCGATCATCTAACCAACACCGAATTCCTACAAGACTGTATGTAATCACTAAATGGCATTCAAACCAATTAAATGTGCATTGTATAGGATAGTTGATCTATTTTCACCTGCTACTGTCCTCCCTTCAACTGCTATACTGTTATATTCAGTTTACAAAACTTTTATTTTCTTCCTCTTTCTGTCATCTGGTGGTCAAAGCAAGACTGACAACAGTCTGGGCCTGGTTTCCAAATATAGATGTAATTTAGGCGTACAATTGCTTTAACGATGCATCTTTCCTACAAAAGCTGATGTAAACGTACATTTCCCAAAACACTGCACGGAGAAAACGGTGGCTAAGTGCGTCGTTGGAGCATGCGTCGATACTAATAGGATTGAAAGGATGCACTCAGATCAGCTTTCTCAATTAAAATCTTACCTTAACATTAGAATTGTTTCACAATAGTGAGGATGGATTAACCTCTAGAGATATGACCACCTAGGGCTGAAAATATTGAGGCGGCTTATTGCAATGCGTACCCAATAAAAACGCACTGAATCACTGATCATCATCGCGCACGTGTTAGACTACACATCAATAAATATATTGAGAAATTACAGACAGTAGCCTACAAGCAGCAAAATTGCACATAGTTCTATGACGAGCTTGTTTCCTAGGTTAGGGATTATGTGCAATGACGAGCTTGTTTCCTAGGTTAGGGATTATGTGCAATGACGAGCTTGTTTCCTAGGTTAGGGATTATGTGCAATGACGAGCTTGTTTCCTAGGTTAGGGATTATGTGCAATGACGAGCTTGTTTCCTAGGTTAGGGATTATGTGCAATGACGAGCTTGTTTCCTAGGTTAGGGATTATGTGCAATGACGAGCTTGTTTCCTAGGTTAGGGATTATGTGCAATGACGAGCTTGTTTCCTAGGTTAGGGATTATGTGCAATGACGAGCTTGTTTCCTAGGTTCGGGATTATGTGCAATGACGAGCTTGTTTCCTAGGTTCGGGATTATGTGCAATGACGAGCTTGTTTCCTAGGTTCGGGATTATGTGCAATGACGAGCTTGTTTCCTAGGTTCGGGATTATGTGCAATGACGAGCTTGTTTCCTAGGTTCGGGATTATGTGCAATGACGAGCTTGTTTCCTAGGTTCGGGATTATGTGCAATGACGAGCTTGTTTCCTAGGTTCGGGATTATGTGCAATGAAGAGCTTGTTTCCTAGGTTAGGGATTACGTGCAATGAAGAGCTTGTATCCTAGGTTAGGGATTACGTGCAATGAAGAGCTTGTATCCTAGGTTAGGGATTACGTGCAATGAAGAGCTTGTTTCCTAGGTTAGGGATTATGTGCAATGACGAGCTTGTTTCCTAGGTTTGGGATTATGTGCAATGACGAGCTTGTTTCCTAGGTTTGGGATTATGTGCAATGAAGAGCTTGTTTCCTAGGTTTGGGATTATGTGCAATGAAGAGCTTTTTTATTTATTTTTATTAAGGAAATGTGCTTTTAAGTGCCACTTTTTAGGATGTCAATATACCGTAAATGAATGTAATGTGGTTGTTTATAATTGTGTCTTGCCTTTTAAATCATTATGTGTTACTTGTTTTTACCATTGAGGACCACTATCCTCTGGGTCCACAATGGACATTTATTTTACCCAAATAAATCCAATCCGCCCTGGTCGGACCAAATCTGAACCAGAGATCTATGTTACACATGTTTGGACAGTAGAACACACTAGAGTAAAGTTAAATGTACTGTACATATCTATTTTACTGTGCACTAATGTACTGTACTCTACCGTGAGGTCCAAACTTGTGAAACATGGATGTCTGGTCAGAACCCACCAAATGTGGTCTTGTTTTGGGGCGGAGCTCATAATAGGAATAACCAGTATATAGAATAATACACAAATATGAGAAATACATATATTGCATATTTCTACCTTTGTGTACCTAATTCCATTAAAGTAATTCCGTTACCTGATGTAAAATCCACTTCACCTACTGTAGTTTAATAACCAAAATGTTATTGTTTTTTAAACTCAAGGTGTCATATCATAGCGGACACTCCAATTTTTCTGCAGACACTTTTTACATTTTAATTCAGAACAGATATTTAACAGAGTATTTGGAAAACGTGGTCGCATCAACTGAGGGAGATTTTACCGTAATTCTGTTGACCATATATGACCGTATTATGTATTTTTATGAAATGTTCTGTGTAAATTGTTGAAAGAATTCCTTGCGCATAGAGTTGTATGGTTGGTTAAACCATGTAAATAAATAGTTTTTTTGTTTGGCATACATTTTTATGTGAAAAATCGGGAGACAAATCGTAACCCGTTACCGTGGAATTTCCCCTCAGTTATATGTTCCAGTCTTTCAAACAGTCTTGTATCTCTCCCTTACCAGCCAACAGACTCCCAGCAGCGGCGTCTCCCAGGCTCAAAAGTCCTCAGGGCGTCCCAGACATCAAGTTCTGGGCTGGGACTGGGCTCTGACTGGGAGTCTGGGGTTAGGTTGGAGGCTGACTGGAAGCCCTCATCTTCTAACTGGTCCAAACAAGGTGGCACCTGGTTAGAGCACCAACAAGAGATCATTGATTATAATTACTAATCATCCAGTGCCCGTAAGAACAAATCAATTTGGTCTGACATATTGACTACAGTACGTTTTACCATTGTCAAAAAGGAACCACTCACTGCAACCAAATTAACTGAAGTTCGTCATACATCCACTCATATCAGTGTCAGTCTTACCCGTATGGCTAGCCCAGTGACATCCGCATTGCTGGGAACAGGAGGCAGATTGAGCCTGATGTCCAGGTCTGAGGTACGGGAGTGTTGCAGGGCTCCAAACAGAGACATCCTGGTCTCCTTCTCAAACCTCTCCTCAACGTCGGACCTCCTCCTCAGTGCCAGCAGGCCTGTGCCCGGAGGAGCATCCATCAGACCCAGAGTCCCACACAGACCCTTCAGGGATCCCCACTCCTCCCCACACATCAGGGCCCAGGCTCGGGCCTCTAACCTCTGCAGCTCCTCACTCTGGTAGCCCCCCAGTGGAGGCCTCCTCAACACGGGCCTCTCCCTGCGCATGTAGTCCCTGCTGAATGAGGCCGGGGGTGGGGGTGCAGAGCCAGTCAGCTGCACCAAGAGCTCCAGCACAGAGTCCAGCTCCTTCAGACCCGAGGCGGGCCCCTCACTTAGCCTCCCCAGCTGCTCCTCCAGCCTCTCGGCCTCGTCCTGGCACCCTGCCACTCTCAGGTCAAAGGATATCATAAGTAGCTTGTTTCTGGGAGGGGTGGTGGACGTGGCACTAGGTACTGACAAGAACCCTTTCGGGGAGCCCTCCTGGAACAGTTTGGACAGCAGGGCCCCGTAGGCACGCTTTCTGAGAGTGCGGCGGACCCCCTCTCGAGACACCCCTCCCAGAGCACGACGTTTCCATGACACCCCAGTGAGGCTGCTGTCACACAGGGAGCCCAGGAGTTCAGTGATGCTGTTGCTGTTACTGCTACTGTTGTGACTGCCAGATTTAAGGCAGACATCTGGACTGGAGTACATGGTTGTAGCTGGTCAGTTGATGTGATTGATTACTTCTGACCTATGGATACAGATATTTTTTTGAAACTTACAACACTTGAACATACTGTAGTGTAGTTTGTTGTGAGTTGAGTCAGTGCAGCATAATCATTTGGAAATCAAGCTAGCGCCGAAGCATTCAGAAGGTATTCAGACCCCTTCACTTTTCCACATTTTATTACCTTACAGCCTCATTCTAAAATAAATTAAATGAGCCCCCCCCCCCCCCCCAATCTACACACAATACCCCATAATGATGAAGCAAAAACAGGTTTAGACATGTTTGCAAATATATTAAAAAATAAATAAATAACTGAAATACCTTTACATAAATACTCAGACCCTTTGCAATGGCACTCGATATTGCCCTCAGGTGCATCCTGTTTCCAGTGATCATCCTTGAAATGTTTCTACAAGTTGATTTGAGTCCATCTGTGGTAAATTCAATTGATTGGACTAGATTTGGAAAGGTACATACCTGTCTATATAAAAGGTCCCACAGTTGACAGTGCATGTCAGAGCAAAATCCAAGCCATGAGGTTGAAGAAATTGTCCAAAAGAGCTCCGAGACAGGACTGTGTCAAGGCACAGATCTGGGGAAGGGTCCCAAAACATGTCTGCAGTATTGAAGGTCCCCTAACCCGATGGTCACTCTGACAGAGCTCGAGTTCCTCTGTGGAGATGGGAGAACCTCCGGGAAGGACAACCATCCCTACAATACTCTACCGATCAGGCTTTTATGGTAGAGTGGCCAGACAGAAGCCACTCCTCAGTAAAAGGAACATGACAGCCTGCTTGGAGTTTGCCAAAAGGCACCTAAAGGACTCTGACCATGATAAACAAGATTCTCTGGTCTGATGAAACCAAGATTGAAGTCTTTGGCCTGAATGCCAAGTGTCTGGAGGAAACCAGGCGCCTCTCATCACCTGGCCAATACTATCCCTACGGTGATGCATGGTTGCAGCATCATGCTGTGGGGATGTTTTTCAGAGGTAGAGACTGGGAGACTCGTCAGGATCGAGGCAAAGCTGAACGGAGAAAAGTACAGAGAGATCCTTAATGAAAACCTGCTCCAGAGCGCTCAGGACCTCAGACTGGAGCGAAGGTTCACCTTCTAACAGGACAAGCACACAGCCAAGACAACACAGGTATGGTTTTGGGGCAAGTCTCTGAATGTCCTTGAGTGGCCAAGCCAGAGCCCGGACGTGAACCCAATTGAACATCTCTGGAGAGACCTGAAAAAAGCTGTGCAGCGCTGCTCCCCATCCAACCTGACAGAGCTTGAGAGGATCTGCAGAGAACAATTGGAAAAACTCCCCAAATACAGGTGTGCCAAGCTTGTAGAGTCATACCCAAATATTTTCAACAAAGTAAAAGGTCTGAATAATTATGTAAATGTGATTTCAGATATATATATATATATATTTGTAATTGTGGGTTATTGTGCGTAACGTTAGATTGGAGGGGGGAAACAATTACATCCATTTTAGAATAACGTAACAAAATGTGTTAAAAGTGAAGGGGCGCGAATACTTTCCGAATGCAGATATGTTTTTGTGGGTGGGTAGGCTGCACAATTAAGTGAGAGCAACTAACATTAATACAATTTGATTTGCTTAGCAGGGTACAATTGACTAGTAGCTAGCAAGGTTAGCTGCAGCTAACTGGCGACTCCCTAACGAGACAGTATAACAAGTCAGAACTGCAAGCTAATGTTAGCTGCCTGGGTAGCTAGGCTAACGTCGAACAAAATGCATTTAGCTAGCTAGCCACGTTGTGAGCACCGATATGGCAAAATAACTACATATAGGCATGCTAGCAAAGTGTATTCCATAATAATGCCTAACTAGCTAGCTGGCTAATAATGTTAGTTACCTTCAACTCATACACTGGTTTTCGGTCCTTCTTCCATGATGATGGTGCTGTTAGCTAGTTCAGTAACGGAGGGACCATTCGTTTTTAGCAAGTTAGCTAGCTAGATGTCTCAGTATACTTGTTACTTGCCTCTATTTAATGCATACTAGCTATCTACTTTCTGTATTTCATTATAATACGTTTCAAAACAAAAATGTACGTTATTTTGTCTGTATCACGTACATCCACGTCAACTACACGTTGGACCCGCCCACTCAACCTGAGTGGACAAAATACCAGACCAGGCTATTTCATTGGTTAACTCCTGTACGTTGTGTGACATACTTCCGGTAACAATGATTGCGCGCTAAAGTACAACTGACAGACAAGTCAAATACGGTGTATTTGTGCCGACATTGCCCACCAACCTCAACTGTTTATCTACCTACCACTCCATTCACATTTAGCTAGCCTCTACCAAGTCCAAATTGTTCACGTGTTCTTCTGGCCGTCGTGTTCCAGCCCAGAGAAGCGGACAGCGTCGATTGTCGTGGAAGAGGAAAAGAGAAGGAGGAATATAATTTAGCAATTGGGTTCACACAGGAGAGAGCTTCAATTCAGGCTGTCAGTGAGCCCCAGTTTCACCGCATCAAATAAACAACACAGACAGAGGAAATCAAGACGAAACATAGCCATTTATTGGACTGCTTCAGTAGCAGTGGGGGGCTGGTGTGAGGATATATAGGAGGACATCCACATTGTAATGGCTGGAATGGAATAGTTGGAACGGAGTCAAACGTGGTTTCCATGTTTGATACCATTCTATGAATTGCATTCCAGTCGTTACAATGAACCTCCTATAGCTCATCCCACCAGCCACCACTGTTTAGTAGTTTCTTTAAGCCTAAGGATTTGAGAAGTCACACATGCAAAGCAGAGGAGGCTGGTGTGGGGAACTATAGGAGGACAGGGTCATTGAATGTTATTCATTCAGCGTTTCCCAAACTCGGTCCTCAGGACTGCACATTTTGGTGTTTGCCCTAACACTACACAGTTCTCCTCTGGTTTGCATGTGTGACTTCTCAAATCCTTGGGCTCAAAGAAACTACTGAAGAGTGGTGGCTGGTGGGAGGAGCTATAGGAGGACATGCTCATTGTAATGACTGGAATGCAATTTATGGACTGAGTCTGGGAAACGCTGTATTAATTGAAAGCTATCAAATGTATGAAAACCACGTTTGACTCCGTTCCATCAATTCCATTCCAGCCATTACAATGAGTCCATCCTCGTATAGTTCCTCCCACCAGACTCCTCTGAGGCGAACACTTCTCAGATTGCAGTGTGAATTGTATTTGTTTGTATCACAGGAGAGAAGCCTTACCACTGCTTCCTGTGCGGGAAGGGTTTTAGCCTCACACATGTCCTAAATATAACTGACATCAGAGAGTAGTCACTACTGAGAAGCCGCACTGCTCCCTGTGTGGGCCAAGTTTTTCTCAGTCCCAGCATCTAAGGGCACACCTAATGACACGCACAGAGAAGCCTAATCATTGTTCCAGTGTTGGAAGAGTTTTTCTTAGAAGAGTGCTTCACTGCATCCGACAACTATTCATACTAACCCAAGGTAGTAGTCATACTCAACATTCTCCAAAGAACTGAATCGGTTTGAGATTAATTTACTTCATGGTTGTGATCAGTTTTAGAAGTCAGTACTTTATTGTATTTTTTTAATATGAAGAGTAATTTTTTGATGCAAACTTAATTTGGTTACATTAAATCAATAATAAAAAATATCCTTTATTGTACTTAAGCATAACTGCTTCCTTACCGACACATTTAATTCTATGAATCAATTACATCATATTTGGCAAACTTCCATATGTAGAAAGTTTGGGGCTTCTAGTGAATGGATCATGTTGTTATTAACCAGTCAGGTGCTTGACTTTCCCTCGAAAAACTTAATATGCATGTGTGTCTAGCAGTTACATAGCTTGCATGGCTCATCACAGTGGGTGGGACATTTGCAAATCATAGACTAATACACTTGATGATTCATCTACATATTGTAACATTCATGAAACCGATACAGCACTTGAACACTCAAGACAAGAGAAAAAGGTCACTTTTAGAACCCATTCCACATAGATACCACTCTCACCTCAGAGACACACTCTGTACATCATCGCCCCACATCGGGTCAGTACCTGGTCCTGTATCATTCATAACCACAACTGTGTGGAACGGACTTCTTCACAGTGTTATTGTTCGTTTCAAGTTTCTTCCTCCACGCTAGGCCATTGGTGGGCTGTGAATCCCCCTTCCCCCACGGTGGTGGGAATCAAGGCCTCAAACTTCATTAGAAGCTATGAAACCCGGGGAGGTGAAACATGCAAGACTGCTAGTAAACACAACAATCGCCTGCCGAGCCGAGGGAGGGACTGGCATGGCTCACTGCTGTACTGTGGATGGAGGCTGAGGTAGGAGCAGACACACCAGGCGCATGCAGATTTGAACCTGATTTCTGGTCTGGAAGAAGACACCCTGTAAAGAAGCAGACTGATAATTCTGTTTTCATAGCCTACTATATGATGTGTGTGTTGTATCATTCTAAATCTGGCTGCTCGAGGTGCACATAATAATTCAAAATCTTATCAACAAGATCATTCCCAAATAATATTGACTCCCATATAAAAAATGTACATATTTTTCATCAGCAATCAGATTTCTCCAAATACAGTGCAAGTCTAAAAAAAAAAAGTGGGAGTTATCAGTGATAGCGTGTAGGACGTTGGGGGGGGGTTGTTGAGATAAGGAAATGTAATCACTCTCGCTGTGGCAGCAGCCTTGAAGTTCTCTGTGTGTGTGCATATCTAGTTCTGAGATCTCTGAGCGTGTTAAGAACATGGACTCCCTGAGAGTCAGTCTCTCTATGCTATCCCCCATCCCTGCTTCGATGTTTGTTAGGCAACTAGACCAGCCAAGTTTTTTCTTTCACCCCCCCCCCCCATCCAAATGAATTCTTAGCTGTACAGTAAGTGCTTGAATTCATGTTTTCAAAGCAGTTTTTACGCAAGGCCATCACTGGAGGCCTTATGATAATATGTCTGTTTACATTATAAACACATGAGGTACTCAGCCCTGAGTGTTTCAATCCTAAACTCGGCCTGAGGCTTTAGTACCTAGAAGGCTGCTCGTGGTAGATCGCTTGGGGTGATTGTATCCAGGGGGCAAGTTGTTAAAAGTTAACATGGTCAAAAATCAGGATTACAAGGGGGATATCTTTTTTTAACAAAACTATCCCTCCCTCAAATTGACCCGATTGCATCATTTAGGCCCGTGTTTTTGGGTGTGGAACTGTGGATGCAAGTAGAGTATAAAATGTGATCAAAAGGTTGTGAAACATCTCCATCTAAACACACAAAGGGCATTAGAGCGCTAAAGAAGGACAAGAAGCCAAGGACATGGATGTCTCAGTTTATTCATGGAGGAGTGGATGATGCAACCTGTATGTAATTGCCCCAATCCACACAAGCCTCTTGAGAAGTGAGTGATCTGTTGCAAACAGATCGGGTAACATAATCGACGTCTTCTGAGCTGCCTTGGATGAGAAAAATGTTGGGTTTCATTAAGGTCCTGCACTAATTTCCTGTCCCATTTTCCTTAAGTCACGGCACGTTCACAAGGAAAGGAAAGATCTCGACAACAGCACAACAAATTTGTTTTTTTTTCTCCCCCCGGGACTTAATGCATAGGATTATACAGTTAGAATACGGTATTTCAACACGTTGTCTTTTTACAAAGGTATATGTTATAGGAAACAAGAAATTAAAATAATTACTGCACAGCAGTAAGAAAGGTAATTGTCGAGTATAGATAGTCGTTTTTCATACACACAGAGGAACAGCTTAGAATCACGGGGCAAAAACAACATTGGAACCATTTGTGCTGTACTCAATATTCTACATTTGTAACTTTGTCTTAAAGACTAATTTAGGAATGCCAGACATTTTAGGTGGAAACCGTTTGGGGTTGGCTACTGCTTTACACTTATTTGGGCTGTTGCCATAGCCATCATGATCCTACTAAAACACACACACACACACCACTGACACCCCAAATAAATGCACACATCAAATCTGCAACCATAGAAAGTATACTGAAATGTTTTCAGCCTATTGGCACGCAATGCCTGCAGCAGAACTGTAGCAGTTGATAGCACATACATATCACAATCTCAAATACATTGCTGTGTCTTCTATTACTATAACCGCTTAGTTATATCACCAATGAAACAATACAAATGATATTATTATCATCATATAAGGCACGTTTTGGTTAAAGAAAGGCTTGAAAAAAGCTTTTGCATCACTCGGTCAGGAGTGGAATCTGCTGTGGTAAACAACAGCGTCAGAGGAGGATGCAGACTGGATGCAATTAAAGAGCAGAAACATCCCCCACTGATGCCATTATGCAGTGTGCCACTCCGTTCTGTGCTGAGTGGGCAGTGCCAAGTGCGGCTTGGCCAGGGTGCCAGGCTAGCTGCTGTGGAGACAGGCAGGCACAGGCTCTGTGCAAACCTCACTCTACCAAAGGCAGGAATATCACTAACATTCTGGGGTCTGGAACTTAAAACATCTATTCTGACACGAGACCACGCACTGACTGATGGTCAAATTCAGGGAGCTTGAAAATTACAAATCTGTGGTCGCGTGAAAGATGAAAATTGAAAATGTAACTGATTTGACTTGGCAAAAATTCTCCAAATTATAATCAGGCACCAGCTCAACTATGGCCTACTTGAATGCCATATCAATTTGTATTGCAATGAATTATTATGACCATGAATTAACCTGACTTGTGACACATCATACCAATGCATGTTGTAGAAATCATTACTCATTGAAAAGAGTACCATTCTATTTAGTACCGTTTGAAGCTTACAACGTAACTCATTATGGGATGTTATGACAGTGGTAATTTGGCATACAACGGCATA
This sequence comes from Oncorhynchus masou masou, assembly GCF_036934945.1. Taxonomy (NCBI): domain Eukaryota; kingdom Metazoa; phylum Chordata; class Actinopteri; order Salmoniformes; family Salmonidae; genus Oncorhynchus; species Oncorhynchus masou. The sequence continues at coordinate 41,390,073 of NC_088233.1, forward strand.
AGGAAACACAAAACACGATTAGCAGCATGTACCATCATGGTCATATTACTTAGTAAGTTGGTTACTGTATGATATCTCCTGTCATACTATTTCTATTTCCCACCTCTGCATATTTGTACTCGTGTCCTAAATAAAGTATTGCTGCATCGTTACTGAAGATGAAATGGTTAACAACAAATGGTATAAGTAACACACATGAGTGGGATATGAATGATCCCCATTGCTTGTGTCTGAAAGTTTGGATGTTATTGCACGGCTGTTATTAAATATGTATGCTTGACTGGCTACATAGAGGAATTATTCAAAATATATTCAATTATCTGTTATTTTGCTTGCACAGAATCGGGGGGGGGGGGCTGCAGGGTAAAACTAACTAAGGTTGTCAAAAGTAGATTTTTTTTTACCCTTTAATACATACAGTGCTTAAGTTTCAGTGGAATGTGTTAGTATGTACTCCTACAAGGGGAAACAGATGCGCTATTGATCTCTGAATGTAAGGACCTACGGGTGTATTGGCAGCCACAACATTCGATCGAGCTCTGAAGCATGTGAACACATTTTCTAAACACAAATAAAACCGATCATTTTGAAAAAAAATCACTATTGACGGCCTGTCATTTCTAATATCCTGTCCCAGTCAGTTAGCCTGTCCCAGGCATGACCCTTTGGTGTGTGTAGAGGAGCTCAGTGGGAGAACAGGTTCCTGTGTGTCGGTGACTAGTGGAGATTAAAATGACAGATAGGGCATCCACCCTGTGGCCTGACAGTAGGCATCCCGTGCACGCACACACGCACACAAACCCACATTCACACACTGGCTATAGAAACACAATCCACACCACAAGGCGGTCCATTTAAAAAGATAATATCTCCTCGTAAAGCTTTCCGCATTAAGACCTCACAATAAAAAATATATATAATACAATTCTTACAACTTTTCTAGACAGGAATAAATTGAACATCTGATTATCTCTTTGTGCCATGAGTGATCGACACAGGGGCTTATTTCCGGCGGCTGGCCCCCTGTTGCATTGTGGGAACAGCCAGAGTGAGCAATGAGGACCACTTATTTCAGTTTCGCAAGTGGACTTAAGTTAAGGCGTACCTATGACGGCATGTGTAACCCATCCTCATCTATCTCTCTCTTTGCTTCATTGGTCCCAAACTGCGCCACTCCGCAGACTCTGAACTGTCCCACATTCTGGGCCTGCTGGGTTGAAGGTGTCATCATCAACATCAAGGCCCCGTGAGGCCATCTTCTCAGTTCCTCTCTCCTTTGCCAGGAGAAATAAACCCCTGTGGACACTGGAGGCACGGTCCCATCTCTCTCTCTCCATCTCCCTGGCCCCTCCAGTAGGTTAGAGATCTGTCACTTTGTTCTCCAGGGCGGCTGCTATCTGCTGCAGCCGCAGGGTGAGCTGTTTACTCTGGGCTGCTGGGTCCTCATCTAGGGACTGGATGATCTGTAGGGAGACAGGGAGGGAGGGAGGGAGAGGGGGAGAGATAGAGGGGGGGGAGGGCAGAGAAAGACAGACAGAGGGTGGAGACAGAGAGTCTTTGGAATCGCTCTAAAAATGCAAAAACATGAAGAAAAAAGCACAGCATTCTCCCTGGAATGTAAAGTGAATGGCCTCTTACCCCGTCGTAGTATTTGCTCGCGTACTGGTAGAGCTGATACAGAGCCACTTGTATGTTGAGTTTGTCTGTGTGAGTCTGGGAGACGCAACATAGGATTCAGAGATGTAGCTTAACAACAGACAAATCATGGCTTGAGTCACACATTCTTATAGAGAGCAGAACGAACCACGTCTATGACCGACATTATACAATGTTACCTTCACTAACGTCTAGAATAGTGCACCACTAAGAGTAATACCACAGAGATATGGGCTGTGTCCCAAATGGAAACCTATTCCCTACATAGTGCACAACTTTTGACCAGGAGCCTTTTGACAGGGCCTATAGGGCTCAAGTCAAAAGTAGTCCCCTATACAGGGAATAGGGTTCCATTTGGGACGCATCCTATATCTCTGGGCCCTGGTCAAACATAATGCACTATACAGGGAATAGGGTTCCATTTGGGACGCATCCTATATCTCTGTGGGCCCTGGTCAAACATAATGCACTATACAGGGAATAGGGTTCCATTTGGGACGCATCCTATATCTCTGTGGGCCCTGGTCAAACATAATGCACTATACAGGGAATAGGGTTCCATTTGGGACGCATCCTATATCTCTGTGGGCCCTGGTCAAACATAATGCACTATACAGGGAATAGGGTTCCATTTGGGACGCATCCTATATCTCTGTGGGCCCTGGTCAAACATAATGCACTATACAGGAAATAGGGTTCCATTTGGGACACATCCTATATCTCTGTGGGCCCTGGTCAAACATAATGCACTATACAGGGAATAGGGTTCCATTTGGGACACATCCTATATCTCTGTGGGCCCTGGTCAAACATAATGCACTATACAGGGAATAGGGTTCCATTTGGGACGCATCCTATATCTCTGTGGGCCCTGGTCAAACATAATGCACTATACAGGGAATAGGGTTCCATTTGGGACGCATCCTATATCTCTGTGGGCCCTGGTCAAACATAATGCACTATACAGGGAATAGGGTTCCATTTGGGACACATCCTATATCTCTGTGGGCCCTGGTCAAACATAATGCACTATACAGGGAATAGGGTTCCATTTGGGACACATCCTATATCTCTGTGGGCCCTGGTCAAACATAATGCACTATACAGGGAATAGGGTTCCATTTGGGACGCATCCTATATCTCTGTGGGCCCTGGTCAAACATAATGCACTATACAGGGAATAGGGTTCCATTTGGGACGCATCCTATATCTCTGTGGGCCCTGGTCAAACATAATGCACTATACAGGGAATAGGGTTCCATTTGGGACGCATCCTATATCTCTGTGGGCCCTGGTCAAACATAATGCACTATACAGGGAATAGGGTTCCATTTGGGACGCATCCATAGATAGAAGGCAGAGAGAAAGGTGTTTCTTACCCGAGACACCTCTGCCAGATGAGTGTTCATGTCCTGGTCGCTGACTGATACCATCTGTCTGATGCCCTTGTAGTAACTATACACAGACAGACAGAGATACGATCATAATCTCTATACATTACATACTGACGAGCGTCAATGCAAGCCCAGAACATAACTGCACTGGTAGCAAGAATCTAAACAAATTGTTCAGGTCATTGGGGACTGCTGACGATACGTACTCATCAACCATCTTCTTGTAGGTGGAGATCTCCTTTGCATAGAGTAGTTTGTTACTTGGAGAGTCCTAGGGGAGATTAAAAAAATATGATCATTTATAATATTGTTCTCTTGTCTTTTACCTCACTAGAGGTAAACAACTTTTAAGAGATGTTGACCTCATCACCTCCCTCTTTCTCCTCCTACTCATCTCCCTCCTCCCTCTTTCTTCTCCTATTCCCCTCCTCCTACTCATCGCTCTCCTCCCCCTCCCCCTTGGACTCACCCTGCTGAGTTTGTGCTCACTCTTGGTGCAGGCATCCATGAAGGTTTGAGCAATGACGGATAGTGACGCGTCCACCACCTCCGTCACGTGGACATCGAAGATGAAGTGAGGGTTCTTCAGGATGTTCACCCAGAACCTCAGAGGCAAACTGGTGGGGAGGGGGTCAAGAATAACTACCAAGTATCGATTAACAACAGCCCTAAAATAATGACACCTTTAATTTTCATTCTTACTCTCTATCAGAGGCTGATTTACACCTGGGACACCAGGTGGGTGCAATTAATTATCAGGTAGAACAGAAAACCAGCGGTAGTCTGGACCTCGTTGTGTATAAACACATCTTCACCATTCAGTGGAACCAAATTATAGTACAAGCCAATGATGAAAGTTGGTCATTTTTGTCCAACTTAAAGCGCATATGCATCAGGCATGCCAAACCAACTGCAACCCTTTCTCTTTCAAATACCCTGCATCTTCAAAACATAAGTAAACTACACTTAAAGAATGCTGAAGTAAATAAGCGTGCTAATGAGCATTCCAAACACAGATCCATACAAATCCTCCAATACCAGGTTGGCCCCGGATATCAAACGAGGCTACAATAGACCAGGAGTACTTCTCCCTGATCACTTTAAAGGCTGCACCGACTGAGACAGACTAACATAGGAATTCATATTGGCTGGCAACACCTCCCGGGACATTGAGAAGACAATGGCAAAAAAGAAAAGAAAAAAAGAAAAGAGATGTGATATAACGGTACAATTAAATTAGCTGGGGACGTAATTACCATGTTTGTTTGTCACTATGGCTGATACACACATGCATATTTAATCCAAGAGGCCCCGGTTGTTTTGATAAACAAAACAAGCACCCGCCAACTGAAGATGGTGTAGCATAATTAAATCACTCATCTCCCATCCTCACAATCGCCAAGTCAGTCACTGACATCTATATGCAACACACTGTATTGAATACTTGAGCTTTAACCAACTTGACAGTAATTTATGTACTTAAAATGCCACAGGAGCACTCAGACTGAGAATGCAGAAGAGATAGAAGTACTTTTATATTTGCATTCCGCATACTGATTACTTAGTCCATGTGTTTCTTAGAGTCATCTCTGGAAGTGTGTGTGTGTGTACCTGTTGGTCTTCCAGATGTGGATGGTCTCCTCATCCACGTTGTCATGTTTGAGCGCCTGCTCGTCCAGGAAGTCAAAGAAGTACTTGATTGCGGGCGGCACCACCGCCCCGGAACACAACACGCTGCGGAAGAAGTCATCCACAAACTGCTGCAGTGTTCCCTGGAAGGAGGCAGACCAACAGACACAGCGTGAGGCAGGCCAACAGACACAGTGCGAGGCAGGCCAACAGACAGAGCGCGAGGCAAGCCAACAGACACAGTGCGAGGCAGGCCAACAGACACAGTGCGAGGCAGGCCAACAGACAGAGCGCGAGGCAGGCTAACCGACACAGTGCGAGGCAGGCCAACAGACACAGTGCGAGGCAGGCCAACAGACAGAGCGCGAGGCAGGCCAACCGACACAGTGCGAGGCAGGCCAACAGACACAGTGCGAGGCAGGCCAACAGACACAGTGCGAGGCAGGCCAACAGACACAGTGCGAGGCAGGCCAACAGACACAGTGCGAGGCAGGCCAACAGACACAGTGCGAGGCAGGCCAACAGACACAGTGCGAGGCAGGCCAACAGACACAGTGCGAGGCAGGCCAACAGACACAGTGCGAGGCAGGCCAACAGACACAGTGCGAGGCAGGCCAACAGACACAGTGCGAGGCAGGCCAACAGACACAGTGCGAGGCAGGCCAACCGACACAGTGCGAGGCAGGCCAACAGACACAGTGCGAGGCAGGCCAACAGACACAGTGCGAGGCAGGCCAACAGACACAGTGCGAGGCAGGCCAACAGACACAGTGCGAGGCAGGCCAACAGACACAGTGCGAGGCAGGCCAACAGACACAGTGCGAGGCAGGCCAACAGACACAGTGCGAGGCAGGCCAACAGACACAGTGCGAGGCAGGCCAACAGACAGAGCGCGAGGCAGGCCAACCGACACAGTGCGAGGCAGGCCAACAGACACAGTGCGAGGCAGGCCAACCGACACAGTGCGAGGCAGGCCAACAGACACAGTGCGAGGCAGGCCAACAGACACAGTGCGAGGCAGGCCAACAGACACAGTGCGAGGCAGGCCAACAGACACAGTGCGAGGCAGGCCAACAGACACAGTGCGAGGCAGGCCAACAGACACAGTGCGAGGCAGGCCAACAGACACAGTGCGAGGCAGGCCAACAGACACAGTGCGAGGCAGGCCAACAGACACAGTGCAGACACAGTGCGAGGCAGGCCAACAGACACAGTGCGAGGCAGGCCAACAGACACAGTGCGAGGCAGGCCAACAGACACAGTGCGAGGCAGGCCAACAGACACAGTGCGAGGCAGGCCAACAGACACAGTGCGAGGCAGGCCAACAGACACAGTGCGAGGCAGGCCAACAGACACAGTGCGAGGCAGGCCAACAGACACAGTGCGAGGCAGGCCAACAGACAGTGCGACAGGCCACAGTGCAGTGCGAGGCAGGCCAACAGACACAGTGCGAGGCAGGCCAACAGACACAGTGCGAGGCAGGCCAACAGACACAGTGCGAGGCAGGCCAACAGACACAGTGCGAGGCAGGCCAACAGACACAGTGCGAGGCAGGCCAACAGACACAGTGCGAGGCAGGCCAACAGACACAGTGCGAGGCAGGCCAACAGACACAGTGCGAGGCAGGCCAACAGACACAGTGCGAGGCAGGCCAACAGACACAGTGCGAGGCAGGCCAACAGACACAGTGCGAGGCAGGCCAACAGACACAGTGCGAGGCAGGCCAACAGACACAGTGCGAGGCAGGCCAACAGACACAGTGCGAGGCAGGCCAACAGACACAGTGCGAGGCAGGCCAACAGACACAGTGCGAGGCAGGCCAACAGACACAGTGCGAGGCAGGCCAACCGACACAGTGCGAGGCAGGCCAACAGACACAGTGCGAGGCAGGCCAACAGACACAGTGCGAGGCAGGCCAACAGACACAGTGCGAGGCAGGCCAACAGACACAGTGCGAGGCAGGCCAACAGACACAGTGCGAGGCAGGCCAACAGACAGAGCGCGAGGCAGGCCAACAGACACAGTGCGAGGCAGGCCAACAGACACAGTGCGAGGCAGGCCAACAGACACAGTGCGAGGCAGGCCAACAGACACAGTGCGAGGCAGGCCAACAGACACAGTGCGAGGCAGGCCAACAGACACAGTGCGAGGCAGGCCAACAGACAGAGCGCGAGGCAGGCCAACAGACACAGTGCGAGGCAGGCCAACAGACACAGTGCGAGGCAGGCCAACAGACACAGTGCGAGGCAGGCTAACCGACACAGTGCGAGGCAGGCCAACAGACACAGTGCGAGGCAGGCCAACAGACACAGTGCGAGGCAGGCCAACAGACACAGTGCGAGGCAGGCCAACAGACACAGTGCGAGGCAGGCCAACAGACACAGTGCGAGGCAGGCCAACAGACACAGTGCGAGGCAGGCCAACAGACACAGTGCGAGGCAGGCCAGAGAGGTAGGGAGCTGCCAGGTACCTTAGTGCAGCCCGATACCTGCGACGCAGTCATTTACACAGTGTCTATGAGCCACACCTTCAAACCAGGTTTTGTTTGAAGACTGACCATCACTTATTATCACATAGCATCCTCAAAGAGCTTTTCTTAGAGAATGAATCTCAAAGATCCCTTTCTCGAATGAAATGTAACTGTACTGAAACATGGCAGGCCCACCGTGACAAAGACCAGTGGTGTGAGACAGATTTCCTTGGCGGCTTTGTTCATGGACTAGTCCTGATATAACCGTCTTATGACTTTTGTAAGTACGGAACACTGTAGTTAAGCCTGGTAGTGTAGTCATACCTTGACAGAGAGCAGTCGTGTGAGATAGATCTCAGTGATGGCTTTGGTCATGGACTTGTCCTTCATGCTGCCCCTCTTAGACTTCATCTCATCCAGCTCATCAGGCCGAACCAGGTGGAACACCTTGTCGTCGTCCAACAAAGAGTTTCCTAGTAGAGAGAAAAATCATTTGACTTTCCAGTAACACACTACTTAATGCCAGCTGACATATTGCATTATCATGTGGTTATAATGCATTGAGAGACTTGTCATCAGCATGCATGACCCCTTATAATGTCTTATTGGCATCTCCTAGTGATCACTTACTCTCCTCTTGGTTATCCTGGTTCTGGTCGTAGTTCTGTTGAGTGTGAAGGACCCGGGACAGGACTAGAGTAGCGTTGTCTCGCACCTGAAAAACACACACCGTGTTCAGCTACAACTCAACATCGTCACTCAGGTCAGCTGATTGCCATTGGGTTTCAGAACCTACTTCATATTCCATGCCATTGATTAGACAGTGCCACTGTCACGTGTATTGGGCATATCGTCTGTGGCATTATTTCATCAAGCATCCAGTAAAGAGCTGAATTAAGACTTTTCTCTGACCCCTAACGGATCAGTCTCTAGATGACTCACGTTGTAGTGGGCTAGCGTGTTGATGCGCCTCCATCTGCCCTCCTTCTGGGACGTCAGGTCCAGGTCTGACAGGATCTGCCCCGTGGAGCCAGGGCGCCACTCTGTGGCAGGGGCAAGAATAGCAGCTTAGAACACCTGCCAGTCATGACTCAAATCTATTGACATCCACCACCACTCCACTTACAAGATGGTGCTCATCGTTACAGACTTGCAGGTGTTAATGTGTTCAAATGCAGTATCTTCACAACACATGGGTCGGGAATACTGAGTGTGGGTGTGTGTGTTCTCTTCTCACCCAGAGTGACGCTGTCCACCTTGGGTCTCTGAGAGTAGGGCAGGTTCCTGTACACCGCCTCGATGATCTTCTCCTTCACCTGGGACACCGTGTCGCAATTCAACACCTTGACGGGCGTCACGTCTGGCCCCTCCCCGTGCACCAGCACCTGCAGAGTCTGAGACGAGTAACAGAGCCAAATGCATGAGGCGAGCCTGCAGTGGCAACGTTACCGTGGCAACTACTGTAGGCAGGTGGTAGTCTTTGACAGCTCACAGGTGCTGTCACCTCGTTCTGGTCTGCCTAACGAGCAGCTGCCAGCAAGGGACTCACTCCCGTCATTCTGGCCAGGTGACCCAGCTCGCAGCTCAGACGGAATCCAAACAAACTGACGACTCGACAGGGAGACTACAGATTATACAACAGACTCTTTGTAATTGAAAAAAAAAGTCTGTCGTAGAAAGACTATGTAATTACTTTGTGCCATTCTTCTTCAACTCAGTGAGTCACGGGATGCTAGCTACTGTATCAGGATCAGTGATTGTGTATAATTTGATAATTGTCCTTGAAAAAGGAACTATCACAGGATTTCTCTACAAAGGTAGACAGCTGGGATCTAATTATCTGCTATTAGCAAAACACATTAGTTAAACACAGGTACTTCTGACGAAGATAGCCTATATACAGTGAGTCAGAACTTGTATTGCTACGGTGTAGGTAGCCTATATACAGTGAGTCAGAACTTGAATTGGTAGTGTAGGTAGCCTACATACAGAAATATATATATATAAATATACATACATATACAAAAAGGGTCTTGAATTGGTACAGTGTAGCTAGGCACAGTATAACGTGACATAAAGGGTCTTGAATTGGTACAGTGTAGGTACGGTAGGCACAATATAACTTGACAAAAAGGGTCTTGAATTGGTACAGTGTAGCTAGGCACAGTATAACGTGACAAAAAGGGTCTTGAATTGGTACAGTGTAGGTACGGTAGGCACAGTATAACGTGACATAAAGGGTCTTGACTTGGTACAGTGTAGGTAGGCACAGTATAACGTGACATAAAGGGTCTTGACTTGGTACAGTGTAGGTAGGCACAGTATAACGTGACAAAAAGGGTCTTGAATTGGTACAGTGTAGGTAGGCACAGTATAACGTGACATAAAGGGTCTTGAATTGGTACAGTGTAGGTACGGTAGGCACAGTATAACGTGACATAAAGGGTCTTGAATTGGTACAGTGTAGGTACGGTAGGCACAGTATAACGTAACATTAAAGGGTCTTGACTTGGTACAGTGTAGGTAGGCACAGTATAACGTGACAAAAAGGGTCTTGAATTGGTACAGTGTAGGTAGGCACAGTATAACGTGACATAAAGGGTCTTGAATTGGTACAGTGTAGGTACGGTAGGCACAGTATAACGTGACATAAAGGGTCTTGAATTGGTACAGTGTAGGTACGGTAGGCACAGTATAACGTAACATTAAAGGGTCTTGAATTGGTACAGTGTAGGTACGGTAGGCACAGTATAACGTGACATAAAGGGTCTTGACTTGGTACAGTGTAGGTACGGTAGGCACAGTATAACGTAACATTAAAGGGTCTTGAATTGGTACAGTGTAGGTACGGTAGGCACAGTATAACGTAACATTAAAGGGTCTTGAATTGGTACAGTGTAGGTACGGTAGGCACAGTATAACGTAACATAAAGGGTCTTGAATTGGTACAGTGTAGGTACGGTAGGCACAATATAACGTGACATAAAGGGTCTTGACTTGGTACAGTGTAGGTACGGTAGGCACAGTATAACGTGACATAAAGGGTCTTGACTTGGTACAGTGTAGGTACGGTAGGCACAGTATAACGTGACATAAAGGGTCTTGAATTGGTACAGTGTAGGTACGGTAGGCACAGTATAACGTGACATAAAGGGTCTTGACAGTGTAGGTACACAGTATAACGTGACATAAAGGGTCTTGAATTGGTACAGTGTAGGTACGGTAGGCACAGTATAACGTGACATAAAGGGTTTTTGAATTGGTACAGTGTAGGTACGGTAGGCACAGTATAACGTGACATAAAGGGTCTTGACTTGGTACAGTGTAGGTACGGTAGGCACAGTATAACGTGACATAAAGGGTTTTGAATTGGTACAGTGTAGGTACGGTAGGCACAGTATAACGTGACATAAAGGGTCTTGAATTGGTACAGTGTAGGTACGGTAGGCACAGTATAACGTGACATAAAGGGTCTTGACTTGGTACAGTGTAGGTAGGCACAGTATAACGTGACATAAAGGGTCTTGACTTGGTACAGTGTAGGTACGGTAGGCACAGTATAACGTGACATAAAGGGTCTTGAATTGGTACAGTGTAGGTACGGTAGGCACAGTATAACGTGACATAAAGGGTCTTGAATTGGTACAGTGTAGGTAGGCACAGTATAACGTGACATAAAGGGTCTTGACTTGGTACAGTGTAGGTAGGCACAGTATAAAAAAGTACAAAAGGGTAGGCACAGTGTAACGTGACATAAACGTGACATAAAGGGTCTTGAATTGGTAGGGCAGTAGTGAAAAGGCAGTGTAGGTACGGTAGGCACAGTATAACGTGACATAAAGGGCCTTGACTTGGTACAGTGTAGGTACGGTAGGCACAGTATAACGTGACATAAAGGGTCTTGACTTGGTACAGTGTAGGTAGGCACAGTATAACGTGACATAAAGGGTCTTGAATTGGTACAGTGTAGGTACGGTAGGCACAGTATAACGTAACATTAAAGGGTCTTGAATTGGTACAGTGTAGGTACGGTAGGCACAGTATAACGTAACATTAAAGGGTCTTGACTTGGTACAGTGTAGGTACGGTAGGCACAGTATAACGTGACATAAAGGGTCTTGACTTGGTACAGTGTAGGTACGGTAGGCACAGTATAACGTGACATAAAGGGTCTTGAATTGGTACAGTGTAGGTACAGTAGGCACAGTATAACGTGACATAAAGGGTCTTGAATTGGTACAGTGTAGGTACGGTAGGCACAGTATAACATGACATAAAGGGTCTTGAATTGGTACAGTGTAGCATACTCATTCTCCATTGGATAATTACACACAGCCACTACGGTAGGCACAGTATAACGTGACATAAAGGGCCTTGACTTGGTACAGTGTAGGTACGCTAGGCACAGTATAACGTGACATAAAGGGTCTTGAATTGGTACAGTGTAGGTAGACACAGTATAACGTGACATAAAGGGTCTTGACTTGGTACAGTGTAGGTACGGTAGGCACAGTATAACGTGACATAAAGGGTCTTGAATTGGTACAGTGTAGGTAGGCACAGTATAACGTGACATAAAGGGCCTTGAATTGGTACAGTGTAGGTACAGTAGGCACAGTATAACGTGACATAAAGGGTCTTGACTTGGTACAGTGTAGGTAGGCACAGTATAACGTGACATAAAGGGTCTTGACTTGGTACAGTGTAGGTACGGTAGGCACAGTATAACGTGACATAAAGGGTCTTGAATTGGTACAGTGTAGGTAGACACAGTATAACGTGACATAAAGGGTCTTGACTTGGTACAGTGTAGGTACGGTAGGCACAGTATAACGTGACATAAAGGGTCTTGAATTGGTACAGTGTAGGTAGACACAGTATAACGTGACATAAAGGGTCTTGACTTGGTACAGTGTAGGTACGGTAGGCACAGTATAACGTGACATAAAGGGTCTTGACTTGGTACAGTGTAGGTAGGGTAGGCACAGTATAACGTGACATAAAGGGTCTTGAATTGGTACAGTGTAGGTACGGTAGGCACAGTATAACGTGACATAAAGGGTCTTGACTTGGTACAGTGTAGGTACGGTAGGCACAGTATAATGTGACATAAAGGGTCTTGACTTGGTACAGTGTAGGTACGGTAGGCACAGTATAACGTGACATAAAGGGTCTTGAATTGGTACAGTGTAGGTACGGTAGGCACAGTATAACGTGACATAAAGGGTCTTGACTTGGTACAGTGTAGGTACGGTAGGCACAGTATAACGTGACATAAAGGGTCTTGACTTGGTACAGTGTAGGTACGGTAGGCACAGTATAACGTGACATAAAGGGTCTTGAATTGGTACAGTGTAGGTACGGTAGGCACAGTATAACGTGACATAAAGGGTCTTGAATTGGTACAGTGTAGGTACAGTAGGCACAGTATAACGTGACATAAAGGGTCTTGACTTGGTACAGTGTAGGTAGGCACAGTATAACGTGACATAAAGGGTCTTGACTTGGTACAGTGTAGACACAGTATAACGTGACATAAAGGGTCTTGACTTGGTACAGTGTAGGTACGGTAGGCACAGTATAACGTGACATAAAGGCTCTTGACTTGGTACAGTGTAGACGCAGTATAAAAAAGATAAAAGGGTTCATGGATGCGACACATGATTGCGATCAGGGCAGTCAGTGAAAAGGCAGTCAGAACAGACTCGGAAGAACACAATAGCAGTAGTAGCTGTTGTCGGGGGGGGTAACCGTGGTAACGGTATGGCGTCACTCACCAGAACGCAGTACTCCACGTCGTCTCCCAGCAGGCCCGTGTCGTTCAGGGTGTACTTGGCCTTCTTCACTCTGGCGTCTACTGGACCTTTCTCGATCTGGTGCTTGATGGCTCGGAACAGTTTGTACAAGGGCTCCCCTGCAGAGTCCTGTTGACAACACAGGGGGTCAGAGTGCAGTCAGAACACTCTCTGACACTCTTCACATAATATGAAATGTCCACAAAAATAACGTTTTTCTTAACTCAGGAGGCTCCTTAACGCACACAGTCATACTAATGACATACCAGCAATATATTGAATGAAAGAGTGTCATGTCATCACCTTGAGGAACTGGTAAAGACAGATGGACATCCAATTACACAGCATCCTCTCCACAACGGTCTCCGACCTGCAGGACAGGACAAAACACAGGGCTGAGTGACACATCTCAACATTTCTATTACAGTCTCCGACCTACAGGACAAAACAAAAGAGTGACTGACACATCTCACAATACCAATAAAAAAAGCAACCTTTAGAATGAACTGCTGTAACCCCTCTCCATTCACAGGACCTATTGTCAGGCATTAGCACATCCAATGAACAGTTATGTGTATGTGGAGGATGTTAGAACAATGGACCAATCAGCATAATTAGCTCCTCCATTGGAGATAATTACACATGTTGTACTGCAGCACAGCCACTCAAACACTGCCGAGCACAGTTGACAGTTGACATGACACAACCCCAGGTTCTGTTACACAAGACAACAAGGCTCTGTTCAGGATCTCCTTTCTGCTGTGAACTAGAGATGGTCACTGTCTCCAACGCTGGTGTTGTAGGCTAAACGGACAAGCCACTGGCTGTTAGGTGTGATGTTGGCTGCCATGGGAAACCAGAACATACGCTAGTAGAACTAAATCTACCGAAACTAAAGCCACCAAAGCTAAAGCTACCAAAACTAAATCTAGCGAAACTAAAGCCACCAAAGCTAAAGCTACCATAGCTAAAGCTACCAAAACTAAATCTAGCGAAACTAAAGCCACAGCTTTCAAAACTAAAACTACCAAAACTTAAGCTACCAAATCTAAAGCAAACAGAACCTAAAGCTAGAGAGTAATACCCCTGACCTGCGCAGCATGAGTTTGGGGTTCTTGCTGTCGACATAGTTCCCCATGAGCTCCAGCAGCAAGGTCCTCATGATGTCAGTGTAGTACTCCAGCTTCCCGTGCAGAGCCACCGTCAGCAGGGAGGCAAAGTACACCTTGGCCCGGGCGTTGAAGTCTGGACGGCCCTCCAGAGTCTTGATGAACTACACACACAATGAAGATTGACAAAAGACCCAGTTAACGACAATCCAGTTGACATGAATTGTTGGTAAATCTTCCAACTCAAACAATGGATGGGAGATCGCAATCATCTGAAATAGCCATCTCTCCAGGTCTCCTTTCCTTTGCTCTAATATGAACAGATTGGACTGGTGCAGGCATAACACATATACAGGCCACCAATATATCCAACAGGCATCCAACACAGCTTTCACCTTTCATTGTTTTTTTTAGATCAGGGCAGATTAAGATCAGGGAAACAAGAAGAGAAAGCCTCTTTAGACTACTGAAATACAACCAATGTGCCTTACGTTAATGAGGAAGGTCTTGGAGTTGAGCAGGTTGGAGAACTGGTTGAGGGCCTGGGCCACGATGGCCTTCCGTGCCTCAGGGATGTCCAGCTTGCCCGTGATCATCACATCATTGGCCCCGTCCTTGGAGGGCAGGAAGAAGACGCGGTCCGTGTAGGTCTTATAGTCCAGGAAGGGGATTCGCCCCTCGCTCAGGTCGTTGGTATGGTCCTCCATCTCTATCATCAGGTCTGACAGGGGAGAGACGAAGAAACATCTAAGTACTTTGCACATGTCCTCATCCTTAGACTTTTGAGCAACATACAGTAAACATTTACTCCTTTACGAGAAAAATGCGAAATAGCTTTTTTCACATGTTGAGCTTAAATTTCACAAGCAAAAACATATTTCCCCGCGTATTACATTTAGAGTTCACATGTTGACACCAGCTTTTCACATGTGAGGAGAATAACATGTCTTCACCTCATATGTGAAATGCAGTTTCACATGTAAGAAAACTCAAACTATGAAAATCTCACTTTCAGTGGGGTTGAAACAATGTTATTCCGACACATTTTCTGTTGTAGTGGGAACAGTAACATTAGTCATCTCAAAACATTATACTTTAATGAAAATGTTTTTATATGTTTTTTTTATGTTTAGCTCACAGAATATAATTGAAAAGTATGCATTAAGGTGTCTAATATAATAAACGTGGCAAAAATTAATGTAGACATTAATGAAATGTATTTCTAGAGCTTTAGAAATACTTGTAACAATGGTTGGGGAGTGCCAAGATGGAGGCACGGTGGCTTCAAAACAGCACCCCTATCAGTCATCTAGTGTACAGTGCATTTGTAAAGTATTCAGAACCCTTGACTTTTTCCACATTTTGTTACGTTACAGCCTTATTCTAAAATGGATTCAATTGTCCCCCCCTCATCAATCTACACACAATACCCCATAATGACAAAGCAAAAACAGGTTTTTAGAAATAGTTGCAAATGTATTAAAAAAAATAAAAATAAATATCACATTTACATAAGTATTCAGACCCTATACTCAGTACTTTGTTGAAGCACTTATGGCAGCGATTACAGTCCTCAAGTCTTCTTGGGTATGACCCTACAAGCTTGGCACACCTGCATTTGGAGAGTTTCTCCCATTCTTCTCTGCAGATCCTCTCAAGCTCTGTCAGGTTGGATGGGGAGTGTTGCTGCACAGTTATTTTCAGGTCTCTCCAGAGATGTTGGATCGGGTTCAAGTCCGGGCTCTGGCTGGGCCACTCAATGACATTCAGAGACTCGTCCTGAAATCACACCTATGTCTTGGTTTTTGCTCTGACATGCACTGTCAACTGTGGGACCTTATATGGACAGGTTGGTGCCTTTCCAAATCATGTCCACTCAATTGAATTTACCACAGGTGGACTACAATCAACTTGTAGAAACATCTCAAGGATGATCAGTGGAAACAGGATGCACCTGAGCAAAATTTTGAGTCTCATAGCAAAGGGTCTGGAAAAAAATTGACCCCCCCCAAAAAAAAAAAAACTGTTTTCGCTTTGTCATATGGGGTATTGCATGTAGATTGATGAGGGAAACAATAATTGAATCCATTTTAGAATAAGGCTGTAACGTAACAAAATGTGGAAAAGGGGAAGGGGTCTGAATACTTTCCGAATGCTCTGTACAGATAAATCATGGATCAGAACCCAAAATAAAATCTTGTTTTACTCCAATGTTTGTAAACAAAGTAAATGTAAACAACCACTGTATAGCCTAAGAACATGGTTAAAACTAAATGTTGATATGATGCATGGTCAGACCTTGTATCAACAGCGTAGTCTATGGATTTGAGAGTGGTTGCATTTCTCCAGCCCCATCCCTCAGCTTTTTACTGAAACTGTGGCGGGTAGAACACTTTGCCAACGTTTCAATTAAGGATTGCCGCTTTAAACACCTTCAATAGTGTAATAGTGTTATGTGGTGCAATCCTCTAGTGTGCAAGTTACTTTTGTGCCCTGAATATCAAGCAAAACTTCCCAGTAAACATGAAATAAAGAAAGGCATCCAAAAACTGAAAAACGGGAAAGCACCATGACCTAAAGGAACACCTCCAGAAGCCGTCAGACTCTGAGAAAGCAACCGAAGTGCTGAACCAACTCCTGGGACAGATTTGGATAAAGAAAAAGTGCCAAGCAGATGAATGTGTCGATGAAGAACTTCATATGAAGTAGAAGGAATGTATAATTATGTAAAATATTGTGTAATGAAGAACCTTGGTGGCCTTAGGCAGTTCTGTTTAACAGCTGTGGTTATAATGTAGTACCTGTGAACTCTTTCTTGCAGCGGTCTCGTACACTCTCCTCCAGATTCTCCAGCTGGTGTTTCACCTTCTCATACTCTCTCTCAGCCTGCTGGCTCTTCCTCCTACACGCACACACACATATTGCTATTGTAATTATTTCGCTACTATGGCCTATTTGTTGCCTTACGGGGGAGGTAAGTATTATCCTACCTCATTTGCACACACTGTATATACCTTTTCTATTGTATTATTGAATGTATGTTTGTTTATTCCATGTGTATCTCTGTTGTTGTTTGTGTCGCACTGCTTTGCTTTATCGTGGCCAGATCGCTGTTGTAAATGAGAACTTGTTCTCAACTGGCTTACCTGGTTACTTACTTACTTACTTACTTACTTACTTACACACACACACACACACACACACACACACACACACACACACACACACACACACACACACACACACACACACACACACACACACACACACACACACACACACACACACACACACACACACACACACACACACACACACACACACACACACGTAACATTGTACATTTCTGTCAAGTGTGCATCATTCAGCTGGCTTGGCTCCGTGACACCAACTGAAGTTGTCGGCCACACATGCATGGGGAAAGGCGGTATGGTGTACTGTCCGGTATGCTGGTTGCGTAGCTGACCTGTAGCAGTAGACAGAAATGAGGATGATGAGTAGCATGGGGACGATGACTGCAGGGATGATTAAGAGAGATACCTCGTTCTTCCTCTCGTAGTGCACAGAGCCCACCACCCACTCTCCATTCCCAAACTTAATCTGAAACACACAGGTCACAGCGGGAGAGTTATCATCAACACTGTAGATAGGAGAATCTCTTCAATACAATATTGGGAACTTTTAACATTACATTTCCCTGACACCAAATGACCCTGAATCTATTTTGGCAGGCAGAATTTAATTACCCATCTTCAGGAAACTGCAGATAAATGAAAAGATAGCTACGACAGATCAATGTACCTGTGTCGTCCAGTGTGTGTGTGTGTGTATTCTCACAAGCAGGTCCAATGGGTCGGAGCTGGTTTCTCTGCGTCTGCGGTGACGTTTGGAGAGGGCCCGGGGCTGGCTGGATGGGGGGTCCAGGAACAGCTTGTCATCTTGTAGGGTGTTGACAAAGTAGGGGATGTCCCCCACAAACGCCTGGGCCTCCTTGGCTGTCATGGCCTTGGAGAAGCCTCGGCCCTACCAGGGAAACCGTAGAGAATGGAATTATTGTGTAGATCAAGATTAATAACTGCAAACAGGACTTTTTCCCCAGAACATGTAACCTGCACTGGAAAACATGTAGTTGTACCCTAGTTGTACCTTCCAGTACGTTTTGTAACATTACAGCTGTCATGACTGTCCTGACCAGGTCAGGTTACAGGAGACCACAATCCTATAGATTATCTCTCAACCCCAAAAGAGGAGGAGTGATCTAGGGATCTGAAGATGTGGGGGGGTTTATGACCCCTCTCGCACCTGGTAAATCTCAGGCCACAGACAACATTCCTTTGTCCTGTTACTATGGAGAACCAGCCTCAGAACATTAAACATGAAATAAAGGGACTTTGGAACAACGGTTTCCGTCAGCCACAATGGTGGTCATGACGATAGATGGAATATGAAAATGTATGTCATTTATGTTTTGTTATTAAAGGTTAATAGATGACGTTATTACGAAAACATTGTAATGTGAAGAGTTTTCCTCGTATATGTTTGATGTTTATACATTGTACGTTGTATGGAAAATATCCAAATCAAAGAGAATGTTTTGGGGAAGATGAAATGTTAGTTAGTTGTCTAAAATTGGATTTGAATCAAATCCAGACCTTGCCTCATTAACGTGGTACGCCCAGAGAATTGCCCTAAAGGCGGTTACGCCCACTTCTGACCCAAGGGTATAGAACCTGTGAGTAAAGAATTCACAGAGGAGACTACCTGATCCAAGCTGCAGCAAGGTCTAAAAAGTCAACGAACCCAGAACACAATGCAAGTTTGAAGGCAAAGAAATCCTTTTCTACCCAAGCTACGGATGAGTAGCTGTGTC
This sequence comes from Oncorhynchus masou masou, assembly GCF_036934945.1. Classification (NCBI taxonomy): domain Eukaryota; kingdom Metazoa; phylum Chordata; class Actinopteri; order Salmoniformes; family Salmonidae; genus Oncorhynchus; species Oncorhynchus masou. The sequence continues at coordinate 41,408,996 of NC_088233.1, forward strand.
TAAGCGGGTGAATTCAAGTCAAACCAACTAGCCTCCATCTCCCATCGCATCGTGGTATCTTCCATTCCTATGCTGTGAGTTCTGAGCTACAGAGCTGTCTGTCCTCAGAAGACCCCTTCCAGAGCAAAGGGTGAGGGAACAGACTCCTAAGTCCAAAAGGACACTGACATCGGAAGGGCGATCAGGGAGGTGCGCCGGAGTAGTGCGTCATCGAACAGCTGAACGGTCCACGCAGAGAATCCTCGGAGATCATCCCCACGTAATTACATCATTATATTCTGACCCATAAGAGCGGCAGTTTGGGGCAAGGCTAGGGTTAGAATAAGTATAGCTGACAAATTCACCCAAATGTATATTTCTCTTGTGTACTTTCTTTGTTCTCTCTCTTTTGAAATCCTCATTGTGGGTAACACGCGCCATAGTGTGTTGGCCCATTATACTGAGTTCTAATCAATAGCCTATAATGTGTTTTGTCTATGTGTATCTTTTATCATCCTTTTAGCTTTTTAGTAAATAAATATTCAACTAAGATAGTTGTGGTACGAACTCATTGGTGAGACCCGGGTCCGTGCAGATTCACGGGCTATATGACGTTCAGAACGAGATTGGTAGAGGCAACTGGTTAATTAGCGGCTGTTGTAAAATCGATATTCTGATATTCTTTGAGTTAATTTGGGAAATAGAAACTCAATAAAAACTTGTTTTCCCATGGTGCCCCAGGTTAATGAGTTAATAATTTCTTGATTCAGTTAATCACGCAATTAGAAACGTTAATCATTCGATGAACAACAGTCGTCACATTAACTAATACAATGTCACGACACAGCCTTACTCTAAAAAGGATTCAATTGGGTATTTTTCCCTCATCAATCTACACCATATACCCCATATCACATTTACATAAGTATTCAGACCCTTTACTCTGTACTTTGTTGAAGCACCATTGGCAGTGATTACAGTCTTGGTTATGACGCTATAAGCTTGGCACACCTGTCTTTGGGAAGTTTCTCCCATTCTTCTCTGCAGATCCTCTCAAGATTTGTCAGGTTGGATGGGGAGTGTCGCTGCACAGTTATTTTCAGGTCTCTCCAGAGATACTAGATTGGGTTCAAGTTCGGGCTCTGGCTGGGCCATTTAAGGACATTCAGAGACTTGTCCCGAAGCCACTCCAGCGTTGTCCTGGCTGTGCGCTTAGGGTCGTTGTCCCGTTTGAAGGTGAACCTTCACCCCAGTCTGAGGTCCTGAGCGCTCTGGAGCAGGTTTTCATCAAGGATCGCTCTGTACCTGACTAGTCTCCCAGCTCGCTGCCATGGAAAAACATCTCCACAGCATGATGCTGCCACCACCAGTGCTTCACCGTAGGAATGATGCCGGGGTTCCTCCAGAGGTGACGCTTGGCATTCAGGCCAAAGAGTTCAATCTTGGTTTCATCAGACCAGAGAATCTTATTTGTGTCCTTTAGGTGCCTTTTGTCAAACTCCAAGCGGGCTGTCATGTGCCATTAAATGAGGAGTGGCTTCCGTCTGGCCACTCTACCATAAAGGCCTGATTGGTGGAGTACTGCAGAGACGGTTGTCCTTCTGGCAGGTTCTCCCATATCCACAGAGGAACTCTGGAGCTCTGTCAGAGTGTCCATTGGGTTCTTGGTCACCTCCTTGACCAAGGCCATTCTCCCCCGACTGCTTAGTTTGACCGGATGGCCAGATCTAGGAAAAATCTTGGTGGTTACAAACTTTTCCATTTAAGAATGATGGAGGCCACTGTGTTCTCGGGGACCTTCAATGCTGCAGACATTTTTTTGGCACCCTTCCCCAGATCTGTGCCTCGACACAATCCTGTCTCAGAGCTCTACGGACAATTCTTTCTACTTCATGGCTTGGTTTTTGCTCTGACATGCACTGTCAACTGTGGGACCTTATATAGACAGGTGTGTGCCTTTCCAAATCATGTCCAATCAATTGAATTTAACACAGATGGACTCTAAATCAACTTGTAGAAACATCTCAAGGATAATCAATGGAAACAGGATACACCTGAGCTCACTTTCGAGCCTTATAGCAAAGTGTCTGAATACGTATGTAAATAAGGTACCTGTTTTTACTTTGTCATTATGGGGTATTGCGTGTAGATTGATGAGGCAAAAAATTAATTTAATCCATTTTAAAACAAGGCTGTAACGTTACAAAATGTGGAAAAAGTCAAGGGGTCTGAATACTTTCTGAATGCACTGTATACTAGGTCAGCTCACATTGGCCAGGAAAAAAACTCCTGGCCCAAATCAAAACACAGTCTTTTAATTTCCTCATTTCGAGTGCAACATACTCACAGTGACGATGATGATGGAGGTCTCAGTGATGATCTTCTTGGTGAGGGGGTTGAAGGCAGGGTTGGGGTGGTAGTCGAAAGGCTTGAGCTCCCTCACCCAGTTGTCCAGCTGGATGAAGGTCCTGAACACCTGGGTCTCAGAGGACCTGTTGACGGCAGGGGACAGGAACCGAAGAACCGTGTCGTTCTTATTCAGAGCCTCCTGGAGGTACTGGGGGACGATGAGAGGAGCAGGAGAGGAGGAGAGGTGAGACCCACAGAATTAAAAAGATGCCATGTGCCTATTTTGTTTAGGGCGAGACCGCTCTGTTTTCCATACTGTTCCTGTACATATACAGAGGTGAAAAACAACATAATGGCTATAGTCTTTAACCATCACACTATGCTCATTCCAAGAAACATACATTTTAGAACCACTATGGGTCTACATTAAATGTTGAGCTTGAATTTGTATTGATTCAGGATCTGCCAAGGCAGCAGCTACTCTTCCTGGGGTCCAGCAACATGAAGGGTAGTTGTATACAGTTCAGACCGGCCAGAATATACCGAATATTACCACGGAAAGATTGTGATTTCAAGGTCTTTAATAAGTCAACTTTACCAACCACCAGTTTGTGGGGCTTCCCCTAAGACCCCAGCCTCAAGTCCCTGCCACCCAGGGAGAGAGAGAGAGGAGCAGAACAGATCAAAGCTGCTTAACCACATCATCAGCTGGAAACTTAATTCCTCTATTCAATATAGCCTCTAAATGAAATGCATAAAATTGCTGCTTATCCCGCCCAAGGCATCAGGGGGCAGGAGTCTACGTCTGCAAAGCCCCTACAGTAGCTCTGGGTGGACTGTGTGACATTAAGTCAAACTCGCTTGATTATTTCTGGAGGAATCAGAGCTTTTTTTGATGCAATCTTCCAGGTTTAAGGAATTATGGTCTATAATGAGGCAGTAATGCAGGCCTATGGCGTCTTTCTTCCTGATCACTGAAAGCTAGTTTATGGGGAGTAATTTAACCGTCCATATGTGGTTGCGACAGAGGGGTGGTTTAGGATTTAGATTTAGGGCTGAGCTGGAGTGACTGAGGTTTGATTGACATATAACCTGATACACTGCCAGCGGTGGAGAGATAGTGAAACAGAGAGGCAGAGAAAGAGAACGAGAGAGAAAGAGAGAGATGAATCCATACCTCAGTAGGAGTCATGCCGGACCACTCGTCTGCCGAGGCCTGGACCCTCATAATGGCGTTCTGGATGAGGTCAAACCCGGATCCTGTCACCACGATGGTCCTTCCACCACTGAAACAACATCACCGCAAACAAAGGGCCGAAATGAATGGTTTTAACCCAAGGAGGGGATCACATTCACATTTCATCCAACAGAATGAGATATCACATTAAATCCATTTTATCTAATTTTACCAGCATTCCTGTGTAACCAGAGGAGAAAAACTCGAGACCACCTTTACCCCAGACACAGAGACGAGTACAAAGCTCTCCCTCGACCTCCATTTGGCAAATCTGACCATAATTCTATCCTCCTGCTTACAAGCAAAAACTAAAGCAGGAATTACCAGTGACTCGGTCAATACGGAAGTGGTCAGATGACACAGATGCTACACTACAGGACTGTTTTGCTAGCACAGACTGGAATATGTTCCGGGATTCATCCAATGGCATTGAGGAGCATACCACCTCAGTCACCGGCTTAATCAACTCTCTCTTCATCAGCACTCATCAATAAGTGCATCTACGATGTCGTCTCCACAGTGACCGTACCATTGCAACCAGAAGCCATGGATTATAGGCAACACTGAAGCATGCATGAGAGCACCAGCTGTTCTGGGCGACTGTGTGATCACGCTCTCCGTAGCCGATGTGAGCAAGACCTTTAAACAGGTCAACATTCAAACGGTGTGGGGCCAGACAACTTACCAGGATGTGTACTCAAAGCATGCACGGACCAACTGGCAAGTGTCTTCATTGACATTTTCAAACTCTCCCTGATCGAGTCTGTAATACCTACATGTTTCAAACAGACCATCATAGTCCCTGTGCCTGATCACTGACAACGATGAGACAGCCTATAGGGAGGAAGTCAAAGAATTGGCAGTTTGGTGCCAGGACAACAATCTCTCCCTCAATGTGAGAATAACAAAAGAGATGATCATTGCCTATAGAAAAAGGAGGGCCAAACAGACCCCCATTAACATCGACGAGGCTGAAGTGGACAGTCATGAAGAGGGCATGACAACACCTTTTCCCCCTCAGGAGACTGAAAAGATTTGGCATGGGTCCCCAGATCCTCAGAAAGTTCTACAGCTGCACCATCGAGAGCATCCTGACCGGTTGCATCACTGCCTGGTATGGCAACTGCTCGGCATCTGACCGTAAGTTGCTACAGAGGGTACATCACTGGGGCCAAGCTTCCTGACTTCCCAGACCTCTATACCAGGTGGTGTCAGAGGAAGGCCCAAAAAATTGTCAAAGACTCCAGTCACCCAAGTCATAGACTGTTCTCTCTGTTACCGCATGGCAAGCGGTACCAAGTCTAGGACCGAAAGGCTCCTTAACAGCTTCTACCCCCAAGCTATAAGACAACTGAACAATTCATGAAATTGCCACCCAGACTATTAATAATGTTTTTACACTGCTGCTACTCGCTGATATTATCTATACATCGTCACTTTACAAATGACCTCAACTAATCTGTACTCCCTGTATAGCGCCTCATTATTGTTATGTCATTTTCTTGTGTTACTTGTTATTATAAAAACAAACGTTTTACTTCAGTTAATTTAGTCAATATTTTCTTAGCTCTATTTCTTGAACTGCATTGTTGGTTAAGGGCGTGTAAGCAAGAATTTCATGGTAAGGTCTAAACATTTAACCGTCCATATGTGGTGGAAGGACCATCGGTGGATGGGACAAATTCTGACTTGACATTGATTTGATTTGACATTGATGCTACAAACTGTTGTCAGGAGAGGGAGCCAGGTGTGTTGGAAATTGAATGCCATTAAACTACACTAGGGAAGCTTTCATTGTCTTACGACAGGTGGCATCATTCTAACGCATCACGTCTCAGTGCAGATGGAGTTGTCTTGCTAGTTGATGTGAGACAAAGTGGAAGCCTCTATAATAGCTTCTTGTCTCTAGAGGTCTGATACTCACCACACAAAGCTTCCCTTGGGGTGGTGGTCCAGGATAGTGGGGTTCTCCCAGAACTGGAAGGCTGTGGGGACGGCCGTGGTGGTGCTCTTCCCATACTTTACCGTGACCATGAGCAGGTCAGAGGGGACCTTGTCTGCCCGGTACTCTCCCATCCTGCAGGTGATGTTCGCACCGAAAGTCTCCCTGCAGACAAGGACACAGCCAGGGACACAGACCACTCAGAACTAGGGGTCAACAGGGGTCACGGTGCACAGGAGACTAACATGGCAGAACCATGACAGCTAGGTAATTACTGGGCTTTCTTGTTAAAGAAAACCATGGCCAAGAAGGTCTTTTTCATGAAGGTCTTTTTCAATACATCAACCCTGCTTGCTAGATCTGTACACACTTATGCTTAAAGCACCTGTTATTTTGCACGTTGTCATGCCTAAATGGTTGGCTGAAGGGAAATAATCTGCAGGTGACCAGTGACCAGACCACCACAACCTTGCCTATTACTAGTTCCTTTCCCAGGATGCAGCAGTACTTACACAGTGCACACCACCCCGCCGACGGTGACGCTGACGTCCTCCCTGGTGGCTGTGTCCAGGTTGGAGCCAGAGATGGTGATGACCATGCCCCCGGCCTTGGAGCCCTTGTCGGGGTGAACCGAGCTGGCTATGGGGTCCTGGAGGATCATGTAAGAAAACACGCCCTGTCATCCTATTCATGTCTCATTTCTTCCCCTCACAAGGCACACACACACACACACACACACACACACACACACACACACACACACACACCACACACCCCCACACCCCCACACGCATTTCCTTCAATTTGCTGAGTAAACAGTTAGGCGGAGCGGTCCCCTGTGGGGAAGCTTTAGCCGTGTGAGATATAAAGACAGACAGTCAAATTGCTCCAGCGTACCCTGTTAAGGCACCAGAGGAAATGGAAGCGGCGTATCGCACATTCTAAAATAATACACACAACTATAATATACAAAACTCAATTTCATCTTATCGTTCTGGGCATTACCTGCCAGTGTCATGTGGCAGCCCCAGAGTAGCTTATTCACAGAACATTATTACACTTAAATGTCATGCCCTTCATGCGTACTGATAAAGGGGCTCTTTAATACAGCGTCTGCATAGCTGGGAAATTGAAAATAAAACAATGCTGATAACATAACCAAATCAGTCCGACACTTCATGAGTCCGCCCTCCCATCCAGAAGTGTAGGACTGTGATTGAAGTGAAGACATGCGGCAGGTTAGCTACCCGGTATGTGAAGAAAACGGAGGACGTTCCTCTCTTCCCTCCCTCCAGCTCCACCTCCACCGGCCCCCAGTTGGTGCTCAGCGGGTCCAAGGGGCCGATCTCGCACACCACACTAGAGACCCGGGAGGAAGGAAGACATTTGAGGGCTCGTGTACATTTGGGTAGGCCACAGTATACGACAGAACACACAACGCGCCACGGTACCAACCCCTTCTGTCGCCCATCTACACACACTCAGAGGCTGCGGGTGTGTCCCGTGGAGCGCTGGTCTAAAGCAGTGCACTATAAAGGGAATCGGGGGCCATTTGGTGTGTTTACCTGGTGGAGACGGCGTATCGGTCCTCCTGGTGTATGCAGGGGACCCCCACCACACTGACGGCCTTGATGTCCTCCTTGTGGATGCCCAGATTGGAGCCCTTAATGGTGACAGAGATGCCCCCCTTCACGGGTCCGTAGCGAGGGATGATCTGAGAGGGGGATTGGGGAACAGGTTTAAGATGGCAGGTTTCGAGGTTACTATGCAGTACCCGGACGCTTTTGGATGAAAGTGCACACAGTCGTTTGCAGAGGAGCACCTTGAAATAAGACACAAACTCGTTCAGAATGTGACCCCGCAGTCTGTGAAAGACTGTGTTCGCGACTGTAGCCCAGCCATTAGAATTGACAATTGATCAGAGGCGTCCCTTTCGCGTGTGGGCATTCGACAGCCATTGAACAAGACCTCATTGTCGGTAGCTACTGGGGGATGAAATAAGACCAGTCATCGAAGTGAACATCAAAATGTCTAGTCAGTCGGTGATAATCAATAGTCGATTTTGTTGCAGGTTCAAAGACATGTGTGTTACTCACGTCAGCGATCTGTGGGTCAGGGCACTCGGTGTCCTGCGGGTCCTCTGTGGCCTGGTCAATACACAGCTTCTCATAGACGCACGACTTTCTCTTGGCGCACCACACGCAACTGTACTTAGGAGCAGCGTTCTTACACAGGCTGCAATCCTCCCGGCCCAGTGAGCAGTTATATAAGGTCACTGTGAAGGAAGAGGAGAGCCGTCGAATACTAGGGACTATTCTGTCATTTCATTTACATGACACTGGGCCATCAGTAGTACAACAATGGTTTTGGACTAATTCACTTAGATGATGGCAAAGAGTATGTTGGTAAATGTGTCAATGTATTAATGTATCACTTTGCCAGATAAGGCTTCCCCTATTGTCGTTTTATGTCCACATAGTCCTTTGGGATGTTGTAAACAGCAGTGTTGTAAAGTATTTAAGTATAAAATCGTTTTTTGGGGGTGTCTTTACTTTACTTCGGTGTTTATATTTTTGACAGCTTCTACTTCTACTTCACTACGTTCCTAAAGAAAATAATGTACTTTTTACTGCATTACATTTTCCCTGACACCCAAAAGTACTAGTTACATTTTGAATGCTTAGCAATACAGGAAAATGGTGAAGAGAACATCCCTGGTCATCTATTGCCTCTGATCTGGCAGACTCACTAAATACACATGCTTCATTTGTGAATAATGTTATAAATTAAATAAATTATTATAAATTATTTAAAAAACAAGAAAAATGTGCTGTCTGGTTTGTTTAATATAATGAATGTGAAATGATTTATGCTACGTTATGATTTATGATACTTAAGTATATTTAAAACCAAATACTTCAAGATTTTTTACTCAAGTAGTATTTTACTGGGTGACTTTCACTTTTACTTGAGTCATTTTCTATTAAGGCATCTTTACTTAAAACGAGGACAACTGGGTACTTTTCCACCTCGGGTCAACACGGTTGCATATTTGCATGTACCACTTACCATTCAGCGTGCTGTCTATCTTCCTGCCCGTCTCTTTGTCCTTCACGTAGAACAGAACGTTGGTTTCCTGTGACTTGTCGAAGGAAAACTAGAGACGGGAACACAAACAACCTATTAATCCAGTGATTAATGACACATCTCCAAAATATGCCAGAGAAAAGTTCTCTTCGTGACTTATACACATCGGCAACCATTCGGAAACAGCAGAAGATGTCGGAATAAGTATCTGTACCGTTTCAAAGACGTCTTCCAATCACAGAAAACGCAGTTTGAGGATATAAACAAACAAAAAAACAGTGGGGTTTTTTTGTCCACGGGGGGGTGCTATAATATCAAACTGACTGACACAAACCAGGTAAAGTGACCATACATTACAACATCCTGACCAAGCTTATGAACCCTTCACCCCTTCAAGACAGAGTGAAGTGAAAGCTACAATTGACAGGCGTGGGTCAATAAGCAGTAGTGACGCACATTAAAACCGCTGAAACTGTAGAAGGGCCCGTCTTCAGATCTGACGTCCTCCTTCAAGCTCCTCATCAGCTCCGTGCCGATGGTGAATGTCCGGCCCTGCAGAGGAGGAGAGGGTTTGTTGTGTACATGGCTCAGGAACAAAAGGGTTCAACTCAACGTGACTATCGGCGGATTCACCACTAACAAGCGCCCGCTGTTCTTCTGCACTTCCGTAGATTCGAGGAGTGTCTAAATGTAAACCTAATATAACAGCGATGTCAAATATTTAAAACATGCCATTTACCTGGTACACATCCAGATTGATGCCCTCGAAGCTGATGGTGGTTTTGAACCCAACAGGAATGAGCACAGGGTCAGGGTTTTCAAACTGGGGACACCTCGCTCCCTAAACAGAGACGAAAATGAAATGTCAATGTCAGAAATGAACATGTCAGAACAATAGGCCTTTTTGAACTTCAGCAGACAAACTCTCATCCAGACGGATCGCTTGTCAGCTCTCTGACGGATCTGTTGACTTGCACATTGACATGCCATGCAAAGGCTCGAACGAACCGTAATGCATTTGAACCCGTTTAACGGAGCACTTACCTGTCTGTGTTTGATGATCTGAGGGCCCGACACAGTACCATCCACGTCCTGGCAGGTGTGGTCCTGTGTGTTCCACTGGCAGCCCCATGGACTGGCCACACATGACATACACCTAGGACACACGCACACAGCCGGGAGGCGCACTCAATTTTAAAAACTGTGACAGTATTCCTGTAGCTGTTGTTGATGGTAAACATGTCTCTCCACCTTCCAATAAACAAAGCTCATTTATCACGTGCTTTTCATCCGGGTGAAAAGACAACACAGGAAGCAGCCACGGAAGAAAACACATATGTTGGAGATGGACTTGTATTTCTTGATGAATGAAAAAGGAAACTGTCATTTCCTGCAGGTTGGTAATAAAAAAAGGGTCAGAATGCAGGAGATGCATTCAATCCCCCCAGTATCATGAATCACAGTTTACCCACAGGAGCAGAACCTTTCACCTTGTTCTGATGCTGATATTCCTTTCCATCAAAGTTGTCAGCACAATGAGCCCAGAGAGTGGGGTAGAGAGAGTGGGGTAGAGAGAGTGGGGTAGAGAGAGTAGAGTACAGAGAGTGAGGTAGAGAGAGTGGGGTAGAGAGAGTGGAGCCCAGAGAGTGAGGTAGAGAGAGTGGGGTAGAGAGAGTGGGGTAGAGAGAGTGGAGCCCAGAGAGTGAGGTAGAGAGAGTGGGGTAGAGAGAGTGAGGTAGAGAGAGTGGAGTACAGAGAGTGAGGTAGAGAGAGTGGGGTAGAGAGAGTAGAGTACAGAGAGTGAGGTAGAGAGAGTGGGGTAGAGAGAGTGGAATAGAGAGAGTGGAGTACAGAGAGTGAGGTAGAGAGAGTGGAATAGAGAGAGTGCAGTACAGAGAGTGAGGTAGAGAGAGTGGGGTAGAGAGAGTGCAGTACAGAGAGTGAGGTAGAGAGAGTGCAGTACAGAGAGTGGGGTAGAGAGAGTGGGGTAGAGAGAGTGGGGTAGAGAGAGTGAGGTAGAGAGAGTGGAATAGAGAGAGTGCAGTACAGAGAGTGAGGTAGAGAGAGTGGGGTAGAGAGAGTGCAGTACAGAGAGTGAGGTAGAGAGAGTGGGGTAGAGAGAGTGCAGTACAGAGAGTGAGGTAGAGAGAGTGGAATAGAGAGAGTGCAGTACAGAGAGTGAGGTAGAGAGAGTGGAATAGAGAGAGTGCAGTACAGAGAGTGAGGTAGAGAGAGTGGAATAGAGAGAGTGCAGTACAGAGAGTGAGGTAGAGAGAGTGGGGTAGAGAGAGTGAAGTACAGAGAGTGAGGTAGAGAGAGTGGGGTAGAGAGAGTGGAATAGAGAGAGTGGAGTACAGAGAGTGAGGTAGAGAGAGTGGAATAGAGAGAGTGCAGTACAGAGAGTGAGGTAGAGAGAGTGGAATAGAGAGAGTGCAGTACAGAGAGTGAGGTAGAGAGAGTGGGGTAGAGAGAGTGCAGTACAGAGAGTGAGGTAGAGAGAGTGGGGTAGAGAGAGTGCAGTACAGAGAGTGGGGTAGAGAGAGGGGGTAGAGAGAGTGAGGTAGAGAGAGTGGAATAGAGAGAGTGCAGTACAGAGAGTGAGGTAGAGTGAGTGGGGTAGAGAGAGTGCAGTACAGAGAGTGAGGTAGAGAGAGTGGGGTAGAGAGAGTGCAGTACAGAGAGTGAGGTAGAGAGAGTGGAATAGAGAGAGTGCAGTACAGAGAGTGAGGTAGAGAGAGTGGAATAGAGAGAGTGCAGTACAGAGAGTGAGGTAGAGAGAGTGGGGTAGAGAGAGTGAGGTAGAGAGAGTGGAATAGAGAGAGTGCAGTACAGAGAGTGAGGTAGAGAGAGTGGGGTAGAGAGAGTGCAGTACAGAGAGTGAGGTAGAGAGAGTGGGGTAGAGAGAGTGCAGTACAGAGAGTGAGGTAGAGAGAGTGGAATAGAGAGAGTGCAGTACAGAGAGTGAGGTAGAGAGAGTGGAATAGAGAGAGTGCAGTACAGAGAGTGAGGTAGAGAGAGTGGGGTAGAGAGAGTGAGGTAGAGAGAGTGGAATAGAGAGAGTGCAGTACAGAGAGTGAGGTAGAGAGAGTGGGGTAGAGAGAGTGCAGTACAGAGAGTGGGGTAGAGAGAGTGGGGTAGAGAGAGTGGGGTAGAGAGAGTGAGGTAGAGAGAGTGGGGTAGAGAGAGTGGGGTAGAGTGAGTGTAGTAGAGAGAGTGGGGTAGAGAGAGTGCAGTACAGAGAGTGGGGTAGAGAGAGTGCAGTACAGACAGTGGGGAAGAGAGAGTGCAGTACAGAGAGTGGGGAAGAGAGAGTGGGGTAGAGAGAGTGAGGTAGAGAGAGTGGGGTAGAGAGAGTGGGGTAGAGTGAGTGTAGTAGAGAGAGTGGGGTAGAGAGAGTGGGGTTGAGAGAGTGGGGTAGAGAGAGTGGGGTAGAGAGAGTGGAGTAGAGAGAGTGGGGTAGAGAGAGTGCAGTACAGAGAGTGGGGTTGAGAGAGTGGGGTAGAGAGAGTGGGGTAGAGAGAGTGCGGTACAGAGAGTGGGGTAGAGAGAGTAAGGTAGAGAGAGTGGGGAAGAGAGAGTGCAGTACAGAGAGTGGGGTAGAGAGAGTGGAGTAGAGAGAGTGGGGTAGAGAGAGTGCAGTACAGAGAGTGAAATAGAGAGAGTGCAGTACAGAGAGTGGGGTAGAGAGAGTGGAGTAGAGAGAGTGCAGTACAGATAGTGGGGAAGAGAGAGTGGAGTACAGAGAGTGGGGAAGAGAGAGTGGAGTACAGAGAGTGGAGTACAGAGAGTGGGGTAGAGAGTGTGGAGTACAGAGAGTGGGGAAGGGAGAGTGGAGTACAGAGAGTGGGGAAGAGAGAGTGGAGTACATAGAGTGCAGTACAGAGAGTGGGGTAGAGAGAGTGCAGTACAGAGAGTGGAGTAGAGAGAGTGCAGTACAGAGAGTGGGGAAGAGGGAGTGGAGTACAGAGAGTGGAGTAGAGAGAGTGGGGTAGAGAGAGTGGAGTACAGAGAGTGGGGTAGAGAGAGTGGAGTAGAGAGAGTGGGGTAGAAAGAGTGCAGTAGAGAGTGGAGTAGAGAGAGTGGAGTAGAGAGAGTGGGGTAGAGAGAGTGGAATAGAGAGAGTGGGGTAGAGAGAGTGCGGTACAGAGAGTGGGGTAGAGAGAGTGCAGTACAGAGAGTAAGGTAGAGAGAGTAAGGTAGAGAGAGTGGGGAAGAGAGAGTGCAGTACAGAGAGTGGGGTAGAGAGAGTGGAGTAGAGAGAGTGGGGTAGAGAGAGTGCAGTACAGAGAGTGAAATAGAGAGAGTGCAGTACAGAGAGTGGGGTAGAGAGAGTGGAGTAGAGAGAGTGCAGTACAGATAGTGGGGAAGAGAGAGTGGAGTACAGAGAGTGGGGAAGAGAGAGTGGAGTACAGAGAGTGGAGTACAGAGAGTGGGGTAGAGAGTGTGGAGTACAGAGAGTGGGGAAGGGAGAGTGGAGTACAGAGAGTGGGGAAGAGAGAGTGGAGTACAGAGAGTGCAGTACAGAGAGTGGGGTAGAGAGAGTGCAGTACAGAGAGTGGAGTAGAGAGAGTGCAGTACAGAGAGTGGGGAAGAGGGAGTGGAGTACAGAGAGTGGAGTAGAGAGAGTGGGGTAGAGAGAGTGGAGTACAGAGAGTGGGGTAGAGAGAGTGGAGTAGAGAGAGTGGGGTAGAAAGAGTGCAGTAGAGAGTGGAGTAGAGAGAGTGGAGTAGAGAGAGTGGGGTAGAGAGAGTGGAATAGAGAGAGTGGGGTAGAGAGAGAGCAGTACAGAGAGTGGGGTAGAGAGAGTGCAGTACAGAGAGTGGGGTAGAGAGAGTGCAGTACAGAGAGTAAGGTAGAGAGAGTGGAGTACAGAGAGTGGGGAAGAGAGAGTGGAGTACAGAGAGTGGGGAAGAGAGAGTTAACTCACGGTGTGTTTTCTGCTTTCCTCACAGTGGCTGAACAGTTGTAGAACTTGAACTCCCTGGTGGCAAGCTCCACCGACTCGTTCACAAAGATCTTAATGGGCACCGCCACAAAATCTACGGGCGCAGAGAGGCATAAAGAGGAGCAGAGAGGCACAAAGAGGAGCAGAGAGAAGCAGAGAGGGACAGAGAGGAGCAGAGAGGAACAGAGAGGAGCAGAGAGGAACAGAGAGGAGCAGAGAGGAGCAGAGAGGAGCAGAGAGGAACAGACAGGAGAAGAGAGGAGCAGACAGGAGCAGAGAGGAGCAGAGAGGCACAAAGAGCAGCAGAGAGAAGCAGAGAGGGACAGAGAGGAGCAGAGAGGAACAGAGAGGAGCAGAGAGGAACAGATAGGAGCATAGAGGAACAGACAAGAGCAGAGAGGAGCAGAGAGGAACAGACAGGAGCAGAGAGGAACAGACAGGAGCAGAGAGGAGCAGAGAGGAACAGACAAGAGCAGAGAGGAACAGAGAGGAGCAGAGAGGAACAGACAGGAGCAGAGAGGAACAGACAGGAGCAGAGAGGAACAGAAAGGAGCAGAGAGGCACAAAGAGGAACAGAGAGGAGCAGAGAGGAACAGACAAGAGCAGAGAGGAGCAGAGAGGAACATAGATGAGCAGAGAGGAACAGAGAGGAACAGAGAGGAGCAGAGAGGAGCAGAGAGGAGCAGAGAGGAACAGACAGGAGCAGAGAGGAACAGAAAGGAGCAGAGAGGCACAAAGAGGAACAGAGAGGAGCAGAGAGGAACAGACAAGAGCAGAGAGGAGCAGAGAGGAACATAGATGAGCAGAGAGGAGCAGAGAGGAGCAGAGAGGAGCAGAGAGGAACAGACAGAAGCAGAGAGGAACAGAGAGGAGCAGACAGGAGCAGAGAGGAACAGAGAGGAGCAGAGAGGAACAGACAGGAGCAGAGAGGAACAGACAGGAGCAGAGAGGAGCAGAGAGGAGCAGAGAGGAACAGACAGAAGCAGAGAGGAACAGAGAGGAGCAGACAGGAGCAGAGAGGAACAGAGAGGAGCAGACAGGAGCAGAGAGGCAAAGAGAGGAGCAGAGAGGAACAGACAAGAGCAGAGAGGCAGAAAGAGGAGCAGAGAGGAACAGACAAGAACAGAGAGGAACAGACAGGAGCAGAGAGGAACAGACAGGAGCAGAGAGGAACAGACAGGAGCAGAGAGGAGCAGAGAGGAACAGACAGAAGCAGAGAGGAACAGAGAGGAGCAGACAGGAGCAGAGAGGAGCAGACAGGAGCAGAGAGGCAAAGAGAGGAGCAGAGAGGAGCAGACAGGAGCAGACAGGCACAGAGAGGAGCAGAGAGGAACAGAGAGGAGCAGAGTGTCCTTGTGATTGGTGAAGATACAGGTTGCTGTGAAATCCACATAACATACAGAGCTCAGTGAGATATAGCTATATAGGGCCAGGAGTATTTCCTGACTACATGACCTGACAAGGAAATACTCTGGTCCATAGGTAGTTACAGCCAACACTCTTAGAAAAAATGGTTCCTCTGTGGAAAGGGTTCTTGATGAAACTCAAAAGGGTTCTACCTAGAACCAAAAAGGGTTCTTCAAGGGGTTCTCCTGACAAATAACCCTTTTAGGTTCTAGATAGCACCTTTTTGTCTCTGAGTGTATACCCAGGGCCCTGAGTTTTCCAGGTCAGGAAAAACTCCTGACCCATACTACAGTGAGTGTGGTCCTACCCTGGTGTTCAGGTGTGGATGGTAAAGAGACAGGGTTGGGCAGGGCACAGGTGACCTGGCCAGAGGCCATGGTAGCCTCACTCATATAGGAGGGGAACACACAGTGCAGACGGTCTGCCTGCCCGACGGAGGGGAGGGAGGGCACGTTGATCTCCACCTGAGAGAGAGAGACACGGGAGAGAGAAATGAAGTAAAACCGAGAGGGAGAGAAACAGAGAGAGAGAGAGAGAGAGAGAGAGAGAGAAAGGAAGGAAAACCGAGAGGGAGAGAAACACAGAGAGAGAGAAAGCAAGAGAGCGGGGAGAGAGAGAGATAAACAGAGAGAGAGAAAGGAGAGAGAGAGATAAACAGGGAGAGAGAAAGGAGATAGAGAGGGTAGAGAGAGAAACAGAGAGAGCATAGAGAGAGAGAGGGTAGAGAGAGAGAGAATGAGAGAGAAACAGAGAGAGGGTAGAAAGAGAGAGAGAGAGAGATAAACAGAGATAGAGAAAGGAGAGAGAGAGTGCAAGAGAGAGCGTAGAGAGAGAGAGAAACAGAGAGAGAGAGAGAGAGAGAGAGGGTAGAGAGAGAGAGAGAGGGTAGATATATATATAGAGAGAGGGTAGAGAGAGAGAGAGAGAGAGAGAGAGAGAGAGAGAGAGAAGGAGAGAGGGTAGAGAAAGAGAGAGTAGAGAGAGAGAGAAGGAGAGAGAATGAGAGAGAAACAGAGAGAATGAGAGAGAAACAGAGAGAGAGTAGAGAGAAACAGAGAGAGAGTAGAGAGAAACAGAGAGAAGGTAGAGAGAAACAGAGAGGGTAGAGAGAAACAGAGAGGGTAGAGAGAAACAGAGAGGGTAGAGAGAAACAGAGAGGGTAGAGAGAAACAGAGAGAGGGTAGAGAGAAACAGAGAGAGGGTAGAGAGAAACAGAGAGGGTAGAGAGAAACAGAGAGAGGGTAGAGAGAAACAGAGAGAGGGTAGAGAAACAGAGAGAGGGTAGAGAGAAACAGAGAGGGTAAAGAGAAACAGAGAGAGGGTAGAGAGAAACAGAGAGAGGGTAGAGAGAAACAGAGAGGGTAGGGAGAAACAGCGAGGGTAGAGAGAAACAGAGAGAGGGTAGAGAGAAACAGAGAGAGGGTAGAGAGAAACAGAGAGGGTAAAGAGAAACAGAGAGAGGGTAGAGAGAAACAGAGAGAGGGTAGAGAGAAACAGAGAGGGTAGGGAGAAACAGCGAGGGTAGAGAGAAACAGAGAGAGGGTAGAGAGAAACAGAGAGAGGGTAGAGAGAAACAGAGAGGGTAGAGAAACAGAGAGGGTAGAGAGCAAAGTCAGAGGAGGTGCTTTGAGCTCCAACACATTTCTCCGTTTTAATAAACAACTTTCAGTTTTCCGAGCCGGATCAATAGAGTGCAGATTGTTTCAGAGTAGAGGGTCACTGATTCAAAATGGAAACATTTCTTATTACTTATCTAGGCAGGCCTGCCAGAGCAAGGCCCAGCACGGTACACTACCTGCTGGGTCTTTCTGCAGCTGAGGTTGGGTGGGTGGAAGGACACGATCTTCACACACTGCTGCTTGGGGCTCCACAGCCAGCCGTTCTTCTCCTCCGCTCGCCGGCAGGAGGACCTCCTGGTACACCTGGAAAAACACCAACGCCCATCAGCCACTGCTCTCCGTCCAGCTTGTCCAGCTGGTCACACGTGACCTCCTGTCTCACGGTGACCTCTGACCCCTCTCGCCTGAGTGTTATCAGCTACCGTACCGATGGACAGAGTCACTTATTCAGTGTATGGCCCTAACGAAAAGATTGACTGCTCTCGGGGCCACATACATCGAGAAGTAGCACAGAAACACAATTGGGGGGGGGGGGGCAAAGTTCTGGGACTGTCAACCATAAAACACTAGAGCACCTCCACAGATGGAGGCTGGCCCTATCAAGGACTGTTTAGAGGGACATGGGAGAGAGATACGCTGACCTGGATCTCTGCAGGACATGATTAGGAGCACACAGAGTGTGCAGCTTTCCTGCGTTTTTCTTACCTGCCCTCCAGAACACACCAGCCACAGTAGGGGTCTCGTGTGGACACACAGGACTGGCAGTCTGTTTTCAGATGGCACGCCTGCACTGGCACCTTGGTGATCTATAGCAGTAGTACACAGACACAAACAAGAGACGCAAACATGTCAGGACTGGTGGTCTGTTTTCAGATGGCACGCCTGCACTGGCACCTTGGTGATCTATAGCAGTAGTACACAGACACAAACAAGAGACGCAAACATGTCAGGACTGGGGGGACACTGAAGTGCCTGTGACGTTGAAATTCACTGTAAAACCGGCACCTTGGAGATCTATAGTATCACACTGTCAACAACACGAACACTAACAGCATGAATGCCTGGAACTGGGATAAACACACAGGGGCTGTCCCTTTCTCTCTACTGCAATAACAATAACACTGACAAACGGTGGAACTGTCGGGAGGTCGGTACAGAACTTCCTGGAGGTAATGGAGCACTGTACAGAACGGTAATGGAGGACTGTACAGAATGGTAATGGAGGACTGTACAGAACGGTAATGGAGGACTGTACAGAATGGTAATGGAGGACTGTATAGAACGGTAATGGAGAACTGTACAGAACGGTAATGGAGGACTGTACAGAACGGTAATGGAGGACTGTACAGAATGGTAATGGAGGACTGTACAGAATGGTAATGGAGGACTGTACAGAATGGTAATGGAGGACTGTACAGAATGGTAATGGAGGACTGTACAGAATGGTAATGGAGGACTGTACAGAATGGTAATGGAGGACTGTACAGAATGGTAATGGAGCACTGTACAGAATGGTATTTCGAGGACTGTACAGAACGGTAATGGAGGACTGTACAGAACAGTAATGGAGGACTGTACAGAACAGTAATGGAGCACTGTACAGAATGGTAATGGAGCACTGTACAGAATGGTAATGGAGGACTGTACAGAATGGTATTTCGAGGACTGTACAGAACGGTAATGGAGGACTGTACAGGACGGTAATGGAGCACTGTACAGAACGGTAATGGAGGACTGTACAGAATGGTAATGGAGCACTGTTTCCGGATGGTAATGGAGGACTGTACAGAACGGTAATGGAGAACTGTACAGAACGGAAATGGAGACTGTATAGAGCGGTAATGGAGAACTGTACAGAACGGTAATGGAGGACTGTACAGAACGGTAATGGAGGACTGTACAGAACGGTAATGGAGGACTGAACGGTAATGGAGGACTGTACAGAACGGTAATGGAGGACTGTACAGAACGGTAATGGAGGACTGTATATAACGGTAATGGAGGACTGTAGAGAACGGTAATGGAGTACTGTACAGAATGGTAATGGAGAACTGTACAGAACGGTAATGGAGGACTGTATAGAACGGTAATGGAGAACTGTACAGAACGGTAATGGAGGACTGTACAGAATGGTAATGGAGAACTGTACAGAACGGTAATGGAGGACTGTATAGAACGGTAATGGAGAACTGTACAGAACGGTAATGGAGGACTGTACAGAACGGTAATGGAGGACTGTATATAACGGTAATGGAGGACTGTAGAGAACGGTAATGGATGACTGTACAGAATGATAATGGAGAACTGTACAGAACGGTAATGGAGGACTGTATAGAACGGTAATGGAGAACTGTACAGAACGGTAATGGAGGACTGTACAGAACGGTAATGGAGCACTGTACAGAACAGTAATGGAGCACTGTACATAATGGTAATGGAGGACTGTACAGAATGGTATTTCGAGGACTGTACAGAACGGTAATGGAGGACTGTACAGAACAGTAATGGAGGACTGTACAGAACGGTAATGGAGGACTGTACAGAACAGTAATGGAGCACTGTTTCCAGACGGTAATGGAGCACTGTACAGAACGATAATGGAGGACTGTATAGAACGGTAATGGAGAACTGTACAGAACGGTAATGGAGGACTGTACAGAACGGTAATGGAGGACTGTACAGAATGGTAATGGAGCACTGTTTCCAGATGGTAATGGAGGACTGTACAGGACGGTAATGGAGCACTGTACAGAACGGTAATGGAGGACTGTACAGTACGGTAATGGAGCACTGTTTCCGGATGGTAATGGAGGACTGTACAGAACGGTAATGGAGAACTGTACAGAACGGTAATGGAGGCTGTATAGAGCGGTAATGGAGAACTGTACAGAACGGTAAGGGAGGACTATACAGAACGGTAATGGAGGACTGTATATAACGGTAATGGAGGACTGTAGAGAACGGTAATGGAGGACTGTACAGAATGGTAATGGAGAACTGTACAGAACGGTAATGGAGGACTGTATAGAACGGTAATGGAGAACTATACAGAACGGCAATGGAGGACTGTACAGAATGGTAATGGAGAACTGTACAGAACGGTAATGGAGGACTGTATAGAACGGTAATGGAGAACTGTACAGAACGGTAATGGAGGACTGTACAGAACGGTAATGGAGGACTGTATATAACGGTAATGGAGGACTGTAGAGAACGGTAATGGATGACTGTACAGAACGATAATGGAGAACTTTCCCTTACGGTAATGGAGGGCTGTATAGAACGGTAATGGAGAACTGTACAGAACGGTAATGGAGGACTGTACAGAACGGTAATGGAGGACTGTGCAGAACGGTAATGGAGGACTGTACGGAATGGTAATGGAGGACTGTACAGAATGGTAATGGAGGACTGTACAGAACGGTAATGGAGGACTGTACAGAATGGTAATGGAGCACTGTACAGAACGGTAATGGAGGACTGTACAGAACGGTAATGGAGGACTGTACAGAACGGCAATGGAGGACTGTACAGAACAGTAATGGAGCACTGTACAGAATGGCAATGGAGAACTTTCCAGAATGGTAATGGAGGACTGTACAGAACGGTAATGGAGGACTGTACAGAATGGTAATGGAGCACTGTTTCCGGACGGTAATGGAGGACTGTATAGAACGGTAATGGAGCACTGTTTCCGGAAGGTAATGGAGAACTGTACAGAACGGTAATGGAGGACTGTACAGAACGGTATTGGAGGACTGTAAAGAATGGTAATGGAGGTCGGTACAGAACTTCCTGGAGGACTGTACAGAACGGTAATGGAGGACTGTACAGAACGGTAATGGAGGCCTGTACAGAACGGTAATGGAGAACTGTACAGAACGGTAATGGAGGACAGTACAGAACGGTAATGGAGGACAGTACAGAACGGTAATGGAGGACAGTACAGAACGGTAATGGAGGACTGTACAGAACGGTAATGGAAGACTGAACAGAACGGTAATGGAGGACAGTACAGAACGGTAATGGAGGACAGTACAGAACGGTAATGGAGGACAGTACAGAACGGTAATGGAGGACTGTACAGAACGGTAATGGAGGACTGTATAGAACGGTAATGGAGGCTCTGTACTTTTTTTCGGTGGTGATATACAGGTGGCTGTGGCCGGCATCGAAGAAGAGGTTTTTGTTGACTCGTTCCCCCGTGGTGTCCCCTGGTCCTCTGCTGTACACCTCTGGGTTGGTGGTCAGATGCACCTGCCAGGCAGAAACAGACAAACAACTGTCAACAATGAACCCACACTAGGCTCCTTCTCAACACACTCTGGGCTCATTCAATGGGGCACAGCACAAACAACAAAATAATCTGTCCACCAGCAACTCCCTCTATCATAGCATCCGCCCGTAGCCCCTTTACCTTGTATGGCTCCCCTACATCTCCCCCAGCACCACATCTTGTACACCTCCCCGAACGCCCCTCTTCCACACCACACGTCCTGTTCCGTCACATCCTCTCCTTACCTTGTACACCTCTCCCAGGCTGTTCCCCAGGAAAGCGATAGTGTGGTCGTTCTCCACGGCGACGGCCACAGCGGTCAGTATGCTCGTCCTGGTGATGACCACCTCTGCCTGCAGGGCAAACTCTGGCTTACTGGCCAGTGGAGCTGGAAGGAAGTCCGCCCCACACTTAAAGTTGTTCAGCGTGTCTTTCTGCAGGGGGGGGGGGGGGAGAAGAGATAGGAGATATACTAGGTCCCTTAGCGGGGCAATCTGCGGTTGCCACATATTTTTTGGGACGTATAAATTATAAATGAATGATGTATCCATTGATTCTTGAAGAATAGAACTTATAAATGCCTCGTGAGCTTAGTTCAACTGTCGTACCCCATCGGAACCCAACATCTAAGCTCGTTTAACTCCAATGTTTGAAAACATTGCAAATGTAAATCTCTTTTTTGTTTTTACATGGTGGCCGGTCAGTCCTGACATCCACAGCTCTGTGTATGAATCTGAGAATGGTTACATTTCCCCAGGCGTTTTACTAAAACAGAGGTGGGGTGTGCACGTTGTTATTATTTCAACTGCAGATTGGCTTTTTAAAGCCATCTATCAAGGGAAAGAGATGAGTGATACAGCCTGCAGGATCCCTTCAGACCAAAATACACACCCCCCCACCACCACCACCCCCCCCCCTACCCCTGAACACAAAGGCCTGAAATCCAACCCGAACGTGTCATATCTTTGCATTATTGATTAAAGGGAGAAAAGAAAAAAAATGGTTTCAAATCACTGACTCTCTTTCTCCTCTTCTGACGCGCCGTTTGAAGTGGAAGACAAAGGCTGCGCTACTTACATCAATGCGGGAGGTGCAGAACTCGTCTGTTTTGGAGGAGTAGGGGATGTCCACGGCTGGGGTGCCAGCGATCTTGCCCGAGTCGCTGTAGCAGGCGCTGATGAGGTCCACCAGCCTCTCGTTGATGGCCTTTAGAGGGTACATGCACAGGGCCGAGTCAGCGCTGTCATCGTAGGGACTGGCCACCATGAACAACACCTTGTGCCAGGAGAGTACTTGACCATACTGGCCCAACTCCGTCATCCCCCGGGCCAGCTCTTTACCTGGGGACGCCACATAGGCAGCCTGCACCTTGTTGTACCTGTTCCCCGGGCCACAGTTGAGCTGCAGCTCTGTGTAAGAGTAATAGTGAGGGTCGTCCTCACACAGCCGAGACACGAAGGTGAAGTTCTTGTTATCGGTGCTTCCCATGGTCCTGGAGAACAGGAAGTAGACAAAGCCCTCCTCCTTGAAGGCGTGGCGGAAGTCGTGCAGGTACTTGGGCACGAAGGGCGTGGCCTGCACGGTGGACGCCTCGACGATGCTCTCGAACACCACCCAGTCGCGGTAGTCCTGGAGGATGCGCGTGCTGATGAGCTTGGAGCTGTCCAGGCTGCCGTAGCCCTTCCCCACCAGGAACACATTGAAGGCGTTGCCGTCCTTAACGTACGTAGACATGACGCCCACCACGGCCACCCCGTCCTCGATACTAGCCACGTAGGTCCTCTCACCCTTCGAGTCGCTGTAGTACAGCTGCTGCTCCACGTTGGTCAGGTTGAGGAGGGAACAGATACCCCGGTAGCGGGAGCCACAGACGATGAGCGAGCCGTTGGCCTGGTGTACCAGCAGCAGCTTGTTGACGTTAGGGCTGGGCTTGGTGTCCTGGCAGGCCGAGACGGGCGGGGTGCAGGTGCGGGCGTCCTCCCTGGGGCCCGTCTCGGCGCGGGCCTCCTCGTGCAGCGCTGCGTCCAGCTGGTAGATGGTGTTGACGGCGCCCAGGTAGACGCGGCCGCTCCGAGGGTCCTGCACCACGTTGTTGATGGCCGTTTTGGAGGGGAAGTCCAGGACCGCCTCCTCCTGCAGCGGGCCCCCGGCTGCAGACAGGCAGAACAGGAGGAGCAGGGGGAGGAGAGGAGCAGCCTGGACCCAGCTCGCCATCCCTGGATGAGAGAAGAGAGAGAGAGAGAGAGAGAGAGAGAGAGAGAGAGAGAGAGAGAGAGAGAGAGAGGAGAGAGAGAGAGAGAGAGAGGGAGAGAGAGAGAGAGAGAGAGAGAGAGAGAGAGAGAGGAGAGAGAGAGAGAGAGAGAGAGGGAGAGAGAGAGAGAGAGAGAGAGAGAGAGGGAGAGCGGGAGAGAGAGAGAGAGAGAGAGAGGGAGAGGGGGTAAGTGGTGATACACACCGGTTTCATCGGTTGAAATGCTGTGACGGCATCATATCACCTAAAGCAGCGGTTCCCAACTCCGGTCCTCCAGTACCTCCAACAGCACAGGATGTTGTTGTTGCCCCGGGCGAACTCACCAGATTCAACTCCTTGAGGGATTGATGGTTAGTTGACAAGTTGAATCAGGTGTGCTTGTCCGGGGCCACAGTAACAACGTGTACAGTTAGGGGTACTCGAGGATCGCAATTGGGATCCACTGACGTAAGGCATCACATTTGAGAGCAGCATAGCGGTGAGTTTAGAGGTACTGCATCGTGGCACAGCGAACAAGCAGGTGTTATGATGACATGGGTCGGCCCAGAGGGTCCTCAGTCATGAGGTTGGTGTCGGGAGGGAAACCCCTGAATGTAATGCACGTCAAAGGACATCTAGAAGCAGGTCAATCTGAAAAGCATCCTCGCTCAACGATGCCCGTCCGTGTTCCAGCTACTCACGTTGAAGAAGGATGCTTCGTATCAGGATGAATGAGATCGTAAACGTCGATCGGATACACTTTACAGAGAAACTCCCAGGGCTGAGTAGAATATGGCCAAGAACTAGATCGCAGAGCCGTAGTTTGAAATCAAACAATGGCAGTCGACAGAGCAGGGCAGAGATCCACCATCTTCCTTCTCTGCTGTTTTTAGAAGAAATGCAATATGTGCAGGAAGCAGGTTTCTTTGTTAAATGGAGGGATATGATCACACGGCACCATTTGATACACAAAAACAGCCGCACACTTCCAAACAGCAGGTGGCAAAGACACCCACCTCCCACGCTGCTGATTGCCCACCGCTGTGGTTAATGTCGAGCTGCAGGTGGGTGAATCTGCAATGGCCCACCTCTGTGACTATTGTTCTCACACACAAATACACACCTATACGCCCATGCACAGTCACACGCACAAACATTATCCACGCACACACGCACGCACGCGCGCACGCACGCACACACACACACACACACACACACACACACACACACACACACACACACACACACACACACAGATAGATATGGTTCTGCTCATTTCACCTAGGCAGTTAAGCCCATAGCCACACTCGTCAAATTGAAAATCCCTGATGAAGCTTCCCGGGAAGAAGGAAGGCAGCCTGTGCCTGGCTGTGAATCAGTGTTTTATTATGTTAACCTGCCTTCCCTCCGAGTACTAAGTGAGGAGAGGACTGATTAGACATTTGCCCTCAGGGCCCAGTTAATTTAAGCTCCTACCCCCATTTTCATGAAAGTGTCCATCCTCCCCTATTCCCTGATTTTATTTAGCTTTTTTTTCCATTTCACAACCTCATTCCTTTCGGAGCCCCATTCCTCTAGGTCAACTTATCTGCTCTTTTTAATTCATACCCTTAAACAATTTCATTCCAATTGAAAGTGTGTTATAAACACACTGACTCCCACCAGGAGTGTTTGGTTAGTCTTCTTCAGAGGATAGCAGGATGGTGTTTGGCTGAAAGTCTCCCTGGTCTCTTAACACCGACAAAACAGGCTCTTTTGAACCAATTATTGGCAAAAAAGCGGATCTGATTGGTCAAAAGACCAATTAGTCAAAGAATGATGAGAATTGGGCTGCTTGTGTAAACACAGCCATAGTGATTCGCGGACGTGTTCATGTACTAGGCTAGCATGCGCCTACTCTCCGATGAAATGATTCACTTTTTACAGGGTTACATAGGACCAATACCAATGACACCTCACTAAAGGCAAAAAGCCAGTGTAACATAACGGGTAGTTGATGGGCTTTCCTATAAAGAAATCAACTCTAGATGCCTTCATGATGTGTTCATTGTGTAGACCGAGTAAGACTTGTCAAACTTTCGGTTACTTTGTTCGGGTTATTCCGCCTTCGTTTAGTCTAGAATAAGAGCTATGACTTCTTAAAATGTGGTTTTAGAACTGCAATTCCGATCGTGACCCTGCCAGTGATAATCACTCATAGAAAAGAGGACATTCCATTTCTCATCCAATCATATTCTTTACTCGACATCTATAATCCTCTGTCAGTCTAGCAATCCAACTTCCTGTTGCAAATCCTTCACACAAAGAAATAATATATGGGTTTTCAAAATGTCACTGGCTGCTTTCTCTCGCCTAGCATATCCCGACTTAGGTCCACTGCCTATGAACAGTGCATGATCAAACAGACTGTTCGAAGCAGCTTTCCCAAACTAGGATGTAGACGAGGCTACAATAGTTGGTAGAAATGTCAGGAAGCATTCACTTGGGTAACAGGAAACTCAGCTTGACTTACTTCCATTACATCAAAGACTATTTATTTCGCCTATTCATGCAAATCTCTCACTCCCTATATGTATAAAAAAATAAAATCTGCTGTTAAACAAATTTGCACTCTTTTTCAAAGGAGCTCGTTCTCTCCTAGGATGTCTCCTCTCCTCTCTATCACCCTTCATCCTTTTTTCATGGGCTTAATCCAGAACACTGGAGTTAAGGAGGCTTCAAAGAGCTTCAGAGAAACAGTCAGACTCACAGTGGTAATGACACAGGTGGAGGTGGCCCCTTTGTCCCGGGGCTGTCCCGGCTTTTCTCTCTCTCTCTCTCTCTCTCTCTCTCTCTCTCTCTCTCTCTCTCTCTCTCTCTCTCTCTCTCTCTCTCTCTCTCTCTCTCTCTCTCTCTCTCTCTCTCTCTCTCTCTCTCTCTCTGTATGGGATATGAAGGCAGGGAAAGTCTCTCCTACAGAGGCTGAGCCATTCTAAAGAAAATAAAAAAGCTGCTGAAATTAGTGGGTCACTCAGCGCGCTGCGTAAGCCTGCAGCTAATGAAGCCTCCAATGGCCGGGGATAAATAATAATGAAACGAGCGAGGCGCTAACGAAGCAGGCACATCTGGAAAGTGAGACGCTCCTGAGAAAGCCTCGGCCCTGATCGTCTCTCTCCTGCACTGGGAGAGAGACGACTTACCTCGAGGAGAGAAAATTATTAACTAGATGTGCCAATCTTTCATCATGGCTTCATGTTAAGCGCTACCGGCTGCCTTA
This sequence comes from Oncorhynchus masou masou, assembly GCF_036934945.1. Taxonomy (NCBI): domain Eukaryota; kingdom Metazoa; phylum Chordata; class Actinopteri; order Salmoniformes; family Salmonidae; genus Oncorhynchus; species Oncorhynchus masou. The sequence goes on from NC_088233.1 coordinate 41,435,323, forward strand.
ACTTCACAGGCTTGTCTGCAAAGTTTGGAAATACTAGTGTAAGGGCAAGGAGAGAGAAAGGGACATTTTTCTAGGGGAGCTACTTGTACAGGCCTGAAAAGCAGGGCAAAGACTGGGTGTGTCCTGCTGCCTGTTAACTGGATAGCCCTCACGCTTCTGGCTGCCTACCATCTCTTCTCCACATCACCACCCTTCCTCCTCTAATACGTCAGGACATGCCCGCACAGGAAAAGCATCTCCCAGAAGAGGAAAATTAAATATAATTGAAAAATGGCAGGTGTGAGCAGGCCATGAACACACTCGAATGAACACATATACACACACACACACACACAGCTTGAAACGCTAACAGAGGAATCCTTTCCTGCCGCCCGGATACCTTTCTCCAGACTGCCATTGGGTGTTCCGCAGCAGAACGGAGGTCTACAGTACCCTAACCATCATCCTCTCTGGCACAGACGAGGACCCCCCCTCCCCCACTAGGATAACACCCCGGCCAGGCCGCCTGCAGGAGGAAGTGAGTATCCGCTGATTACATCTCCACTATGCTGAACAGACAGACGTCTGATGCGTCCCAAATGGGCACCTTGTTACATATTTAGAGCACTATGGGTCCCGGTCAAAAGTAGTGCACTTTGTAGGGAGTAGGGTGCCATTTGAGACGCACAACAGTGAGTCACGGACACCGATCTTCAAACCCAGCACGAGTGCTGCTCTCAGCCCTCGCTCTCATTAAACAGATAGTGAGATATCAATAAAGAAATAACAGACCCCCCCCCCCATCCCAAACATAATAGGATATCACCCCATAAGGCGGCAGCCCGCATTCATATTCAGCATTTCTCATATTAGCGCTCCTATCCTCCCTCTTTCACTGTCCAGCAGATGCCGTTCCTGACAGTGACATCTTTATATTAAAGCCTTTCTTAGTGGTACGTTGCTGATAAAAGTGAACCACCATTAAATTTGTGGCCCGACCCTAGGGGCCGGGGGTGAGAGAGGGGTGATAACGCCCAATTGCCTATCTGGCCCTGTGTGTCTGTCTGTCTCCGTCTCAGTGCGAGGGTGTTAAAGCGAGTTACAGGCAAAATGACAAAGTGGGTTTAGCGGCGCACAAGGAGCGGCGGCGGCGGAAACAAATGTCTCCGTCAGGTGCATTACACGCCGCCGAGAGCTCTTTGTTCTTCCTTCCAGTCAGGGAGAGGAAAAATGCATGAGCCTGTCCCCTCCTACCCATCTGAGTGAAATTGTTTTAAAAGTGCTTAGGGAAGCTTGTGTGAAAATGTAAATCCAATTTCCATATGAACAATTACCCTGCCGTCAGGGTAGGCAGTTAATTTATTTCAATTTCACTGACTGCAATGAGCCACTGGCCCAGGCAACCAGTCTAGCCATTGTGATCAGGCAGGGCATTGAGCAGGCAGCCATTGATGGAACTAGCCTGGTCTATAACACAGAGACCCAGCTGTCCTGGCCGAAGTACCATCCCCCTGAAACCTACCATGACCAGAATACACTAAAACACACATTAGAGTGTGTGTATGTGTGTGTCAGGGCTTCCGTTAGCCAGTAATATTTTGGCCGTTAAAATCAAATTGGCACCGACCAATTGTCCGGGAGAAGAAAAATCCCATTGCAAAAATGCCTTTTTAGCCTATTCATTGATTGAAATAAGAGTCGTTGTGGAACGAGAGCTGCTGCTATAGTTCATCAAACAGCTGGTTCGTTGCTGCTGGAGAATGGCGCATCAATTCTAAATGCAATCGCGAGTTAACGGTTTCGATGGCCACGATTAAAAGTAGCTACTATTTTTATTTCTCAACTGGTAATTGAAGCTTTCCATTCACCATTCAAGTGCATCGGCAACGATATAGTATGATCATCCTGAATTAAACGTGAGTAATGACGAATGAGAAAGTTGCAGATGCACAAATGTGGCACACATATCATGCCCCATGGTTAGAAATCAAACTGTTCCTGGTGCAAAAAAACAATGTCCTATCCCGGAGCTTTACTAAGCATTACGAAGCTGCTCCCGAATGTACTACGTCAGGACTGGGACATTGATTCTATCGTAGTCCATGTGGGTTTTAATGATGTTATGAAGGGCAGCTCTGAACAGTTGAAACTGGATTTCAAAGAGCTGATTGCATCTTTTGCTGGACACTAACAAAAGACCCATCATATCTGGCCCTGTGCCCTCTCTGAATCGTGGCATTGAACGCTTTAGCAGGATTCTTTCTCTTCACAACTGGCTAAGTGATTATTGCAGCTCAATGGGTGTAACTTTTGTTGACAACTTCGATTCCTTCTGGAAACAAAACATGTTTTATAAGGAGGATGGGATCCACCCAAATAATATGAGTACCTGGTTCCTTTCACAGAATTATAAGGCTGCGTTGAGACAACCACTTATCAATGACCCAAGCCCAGCTCAGTTAATCCCTACCATTGTGCCGCTGAGTCATCATAATGCTCTCGAAAATATACATTATACCAGGGGCGTTGTTAGACACAATGTAAGCAGTCTAATTTATGTCCCTCTAACTGCCCTGAATGCCTCTGCTGATCCAACAGCTATTCTATGCAGTAATCATGTGCCTATGAACCAAATGTATGCTGTTAGCACTGAGGCGGTGTGCCGTAGTAGGAAGTCCACTGTGTTCAACTCATCCTGCACTAACATAAATAACATGAGAATCCAACGAGAAGGATATACTGCTCTCCTGGCACCAGATCCCAGTCATTTGCATGAAGAAAAGACGAAGGAAAAGAGCAACTCCCACTGTCAATTCTACTTGCTAACATGCAATCATTGGAAAATAAAATTGATGACCTATAATTACGATTATCCTACCAACGGGACATTAAGAAGTGCAATATCTTATGTTTCACAGAGTCGTGGCCAAACAACGACACGGATAATATAGAGCTGGAGGGATTTGCAATGCACCGGCAGAACAGAGAACTACATCTGGTAAGACAGCTGGTGTGTGATTTCTAATATTAAAGAAGACTCAAGGTATTGTTCGCCTAAGGTAGAGTACCTTATGATAAGCTGTAGACCACACTATCTACCAAGAGAGTTCTCATCTATATTATTCATAGCCGTCTATTTACCACCACAGACCGATGCTGACACTAAGACCGCGCTCAACCAACTCTATAAGGCCATAAGCAAACAAGAAAATGCTCACCCAGAAGTGGCGCTCCTAGTGGCCGGGGACTTCAATGCAGGCAAACTTAAATCAGTTTTACCACATTTTTACCAGCATGTCACATGTGAAACCAGAGGAAAAGAAACTCTACACAGACTCTAACTCTACGCAGCAATGAACTCCACACACAGAGACGCATTCAAAACTGTCCCTCGCCCTCCATTTGGCAAATCTGACCATAATTCTATCCTCCTGATTCCTGCTTACAAGCAACAACTAAAGCAGGAAGTACCACTCGCACAATGCGGAAGTGGTCAGATGACACGGATGCTACGCTACAGGACTATTTTGCTAGCACAGACTGGAATATATTCCAGGATTCATCCAATGGCATTGAGAAGTATACCACCTCAGTCATCGGCTTCATCAATAAGTGCAACGACGACGTCGTCCCCACAGTGACTGTTCATACATATCCGAAACAGAAGCCATGGATTACAGGCAACATCTGCATTGAGCTAAAGGCTAGTGCTGCCACTTTCAAGTAGCAGGACACTAATCCGAACGCCTATAAGAAATCCCGCTAGGCGCTCAGACGAACCATCAAACAAGAAAAGCATCAATAAAGGATTAAGATTGAATCCTATTACACCGGCTCTGACGCTCATTGGATGTGGCAGGGCTTGAAAACTATTATGGTCTACAAAGGGAAACCCAGATGCGAGCTGCCCAGTGACGTGAGCCTACCAGACGAGCTAAATGCCTTTTATGCTCGCTTCGAGGCAAGCAACACTGAAGCATGCATGAGAGCACCAGCTGTTCTGGATGACTGTGTGATAATGCTCTCGGTAGCCGATGTGAGCAAGACCTTTAAACAGGTCAACATTCACAAAGCCGCGGGGCCAGATGGATTACCAGGACGTGTACTCAAAGGATGTGCGGACCAACTGACAAGTGTCTAGGACAAAAAGGCTTCTCAACAGTTTTTACCCCCAAGACATAAGACTCCTGAACAGGTAACCAAATGGTTACCTGGACTATTTGCATTATGTGCCCCACCCCAACCCCTTTTTACGCTGCTGCTACTCTCTGTTTATATTATATGCATAGTCACTTTAACTATACATTCATGTACATACTACCTAAATTGGCCCGACCAACCAGTGCTACCGCACATTGGCTAACCGGGCTATCTGCATTGTGTCCCACCACCCGCCAACCCCTCTTTTTACGCTTCTGCTACTCTCTGTTCATCATATATGCACAGTCACTTTAATGATACCTACATGTACATACTACCTCAATAAGCCTGACTAACAGGTGTCTGTATATATATAGCCTTGCTACTCTTTTTAAAATGTATTTTTACTGTTGTTTTATTTCTTTACTTACCTACACACACACACACACACACACACACACACACACACACACACACACACACACACACACACACACACACACACACACACACACACACACACACACACACACACACACACACACACACATTTTTTTCTCACACCACTGGTTAGAGCCTGTAAGTAAGCATTTCACTGTAAGGTCTACACCTGTTGTATTCGGCGCACGTGACAAATAAACTTGGATTTCATTTGATTTAATCCAGGTAGAACCAGGAATTCCCCAGGGCTGCTGTCTAGGCCCCTTACTTTTTTCAATCATTACTAATGACATGCCAGTAAGTAAAGCCAGTGTGTCTATGTATGCGGATGACTCAACACTATACACGTCAGCTACTACAGTGACTGAAATGACTGCAACACTTAACAAAGAGCTGCAGTTAGTTTCAGAATGGGTGGCAAGTTCTAAATATTTCTTAAACTAAAAGCACAGTATTTGGGACAAATCATTTACTAAACCCTAAACCTCAGTTAAATATTGTAATAAAAAATGTGTAAACTGCCTGGAATAACCCTGGATTGTAAGCTGTCATGGTCAAAATATATTAATACAACAGAAGCTAAAATGGGGAAAAGTCTGTCCATAATAAAGCGCTGCTCTGCCTTCTTATCAGCACTATCAACAAGGAAGGTCCTACAGGCCTTAGTTTTAATTGCACCTGGACTACTGTTCAGTTGTGTGTTCAGGTGTCACAATAAGGGACTTGGCTCAGAACAGGGCAGCACGGGTGGCCCTTGGATGTACACAGAGAACAAACATTAATAATATGCATTTCAATCTATCCTGGCTCAAAGTGGAGGAGAGATTGACTTCATCATTACTTGTATTTGTGAGTGGTATTGACATTGAAAGCACCGAGCTGTCTGTTAAAACGACTAGCACACAGCTCAGACACTCATGCACACCCCACAAGACATGCCACTAGAGGTCTCTTCACAGTCCCCAAGTCCAGAACAGACTATAGGAGGCACATAGTACTACATAGAGCCATGACTACATGGAACTCTATTCCATATCAGGTAACTGATGCAAGCAGTAAAATCAGATTTAAAAACAGATTTAAAAAACACCTTATGGGACAGCGGGGACTGTGAAGCAAAACGATCATAGGCATAGACACATGCATACACACACACATGATAACACACGCACTATACACACACACATACATATGGATTTTGTGTTGTAGATACGTGGTAGTGGAGTAGGGGCCTAAGGGCACACACTTAGTGTGTTGTGAAATATGTTATGAATGTATTGTAATGTTTTTAAAATTGTATAACTGTCTTAATTTTGCCGGACCCCAGGAAGAGTAGCTGCTGCCTTGGCGATCCATAATAAATGCTGACCTCTCACCATGACAATAACAGGGGAGGTTAGTATTTTATATTATACCTGCAAGACATACTAACCTCTCACCATGACAACAACAGGGGAGGTTAGTATCTTATATTATACCTGCAAGACATACTAACCTCTCACCATGACAACAACAGGGGAGGTTAATATTTTATATTATACCTGCAAGACATACTAACCTCTCACCATGACAACAACAGGGGAGGTTAGTATTTTATATTATACCTGCAAGACATACTAACCTCTCACCATGACAACAACAGGGGAGGTTAGTATTTTATATTATACCTGCAAGACATACTAACCTCTCACCATGACAACAACAGGGGAGGTTAGTATTTTATATTATACCTGCAAGACATACTAACCTCTCACCATGACAACAACAGGGGAGGTTAGTATTTTATATTATACCTGCAAGACATACTAACCTCTCACCATGACAACAACAGGGGAGGTTAGTATTTTATATTATACCTGCAAGACATACTAACCTCTCACCATGACAACAACAGGGGAGGTTAGTATTTTATATTATACCTGCAAGACATACTAACCTCTCACCATGACAACAACAGGGGAGGTTAGTATTTTATATTATACCTGCAAGACATACTAACCTCTCACCATGACAACAACAGGGGAGGTTAGTATTTTATATTATACCTGCAAGACATACTAACCTCTCACCATGACAACAACAGGGGAGGTTAGCATTTTATATCACACCTCCAAGACATGCTACTCTCTCACCATTACAATAACAGGGGAGGTTAGCATTTTATATCACACCTCCAAGACATACTAACCTCTCACCATGACAACAACAGGGGAGGTTAGTATTTTATATTATACCTGCAAGACATACTAACCTCTCACCATGACAACAACAGGGGAGGTTAGTATTTTATATTATACCTGCAAGACATACTAACCTCTCACCATGACAACAACAGGGGAGGTTAGTATTTTATATTATACCTGCAAGACATACTAACCTCTCACCATGACAACAACAGGGGAGGTTAGTATTTTATATTATACCTGCAAGACATACTAACCTCTCACCATGACAACAACAGGGGAGGTTAGTATTTTATATTATACCTGCAAGACATACTAACCTCTCACCATGACAACAACAGGGGAGGTTAGTATTTTATATCATACCTGCAAGACATACTAACCTCTCACCATTATAATAACAGGGGAGGTTAGTATTTTATATCATACCTGCAAGACCTACTAACCTCTCACCATGACAACAACAGGGGAGGTTAGTATTTTATATTATACCTGCAAGACATACTAACCTCTCACCATGACAACAACAGGGGAGGTTAGTATTTTATATTATACCTGCAAGACATACTAACCTCTCACCATGACAACAACAGGGGAGGTTAGCATTTTATATCACACCTCCAAGACATGCTAATCTCTCACCATTATAATAACAGGGGAGGTTAGCATTTTATATCACACCTCCAAGACATGCTAATCTCTCACCATGACAATAACAGGGGAGGTTAGCATTTTATATCACACCTCCAAGACATGCTAACCTCTCACCATGACAACAACAGGGGAGGTTAGCATTTTATATCACACCTCCAAGACATGCTAATCTCTCACCATTACAATAACAGGGGAGGTTAGCATTTTGAGGGGGGGTATGAAATGTAGGCCTCTGTAACTTCTCACTCATTATCTGTAGTCATGGTAGCATCCACATTGATATAGAAGTGTTTAGAAACATATTCTATTCATATTTACAATAAAAGTGACAGAACGGCTCATGATAATGGAATGGCATCAGACACCTGGAAACCATTTGTTTGATGTATTTGATACCATTCCACTGATACCGCTCCGGTCATTACCACGAGCCCGTTCTCCCTAAGGTGCCACCAACCTCCTGTGCTCCAAAATGACACAATCGATTATTTACCATTCATTTACATTGGGCACAAAATAATCCGAAACACAACCAAAACAAACAGCAAATGCATCCAACAAGTTTGTAGAGTCACAATCTTGATTTAATCAGACTATGGGTCCAAATACTAAACTTTTGACTGCTTTAATAAGTGAATTTGTCCCAATACCTTCAGTTCCCTGAAATGGGTGGACTATTTAGAAAAGCATCTGTAATTTCTAAACGGTTCACCCGATATGGATGAAAATACACTCAAATTAAAGCTGACTGTCTGCACTTTAACCTCATAGTCATTGGATAATTTCAAATCTAAAGCACTGGAGTACAGAGCCAAAACAACAACACATACCCTGTCTCAATACTTTTGGAGCTCACCGTAAACTCTGGATTACCAATAAGAGGCTTTGAAGCCATCGATCGGCCATATTGGCACTCCCCAGAAGAAGCAGTCCTCCATAGGAATGAATGACTTTCTACATTATTTCAATGAAATGTTTCAAGAACAAAATTACATGTATTTAAGTATTTTAGTATTTTATAATATAAATGTATGCATTGAGGTGTCTGTAATGTAATACATCTAGCAAAAAAACAAATGTAGACATGAATAAATGCATTTCTATAGCTTCCAAAATATTTGTAACAATGGTGGGGGAGTGCCAAGATGGAGGTGCTGAGGCTTCAAAACAGTGCCCCCTATCAGTCATCTAGTGCATATATAAATCTTTGGTTTACACACCACTTTGTAATGAGCTGGAGGCAGTATGCATTTCGAAAACATATACTTGTGTGTGTATCGGGGAGCAGCAGAGGTCAGTATGGCCCCCACTTCGTTTTCCGTTCAGGTACAGCACATTTCCTCATTAGGAATGATAGCCTGTTTGTCTGTTTACTGCATCGTGGCTGGTCCCAAGGCCCTAGCTATCTACTGTCTGCCAGCTGGCCACTTGAGTGGAGAGTAGACTACAAACTGCAAGTGGAGTAGCCGACACACTGATTCGCTGCTTGCACACATACAGTACACACACTCTCTGTCACAGACACACACACACACCGTCCCTCACACCGCAGCAGCAGGTTGGGATAATCTCCCAGTTCTTTCTGGCCTCCTCCCTCCCTGCTGGATGAGTGTCCTCTTCACTGGGACAGAGAGGCTATTTGCTGTGGACACAGCTGGCGTGCAGGGAACCTGATTAAGCACTAGGCCCACTGCAGAAGAGACACACACACCTTCAGCAGCCAGGCCCACTGCAGAAGAGACACACACACACACCTTCAGCAACCAGGCCCACTGCAGAAGAGACACACACACACACCTTCAGCAGCCAGGCCCACTGCAGAAGAGACACACACACCTTCAGCAGCCAGGCCCACTGCAGAAGAGACACACACACCTTCAGCAACCAGGCCCACTGTAGAAGAGACACACACACACACCTTCAGCAGCCAGGCCCACTGTAGAAGAGACACACACACACACCTTCAGCGGCCAGGCCCACTGTAGAAGAGACACACACACACCTTCAGCAGCCAGGCCCACTGTAGAAGAGACACACACACACACCTTCAGCAGCCAGGCCCACTGCAGAAGAGACACACACACACACCTTCAGCAGCCAGGCCCACTGTAGAAGAGACACACACACACACACACCTTCAGCAGCCTGGCCCACTGTAGAAGAGACACACACACACACCTTCAGCAGCCAGGCCCACTGTAGGAGACACACACACACACACACCTTCAGCGGCCAGGCCCACTGTAGAAGAGACACACACACACACACACACCTTCAGCAGCCAGGCCCACTGTAGAGGAGACACACACACACACACACACACACCTTCAGCAGCCAGGGCCACTGCAGAAGAGACACACACACCAGTAGTCAAAACTACCTAAAATCAAATCAAATCAAATTTATTTATATAGCCCTTCGTACATCAGCTGATATCTCAAAGTGCTGTACAGAAACCCAGCCTAAAACCCCAAACAGCAAGCAATGCAGGTGTAGAAGCACGGTGGTTAGGAAAAACTCCCTAGAAAGGCCAAAACCTAGGAAGAAACCTAGAGAGGAACCAGGCTATGTCGGGTGGCCAGTCCTCTTCTGGCTGTGTACCTCAAAGCTCAGGCCCACTGCAGAAAAGACACCAGCCAACACTCTCAGTCCTCCAAACTCTTCCCAGTCTTCCCGTTCATTAACAAACAAGTCCACACCTTCCTACAATTAAGAAGTCAGGGACGGAATCCATTACACACCTTATTGGTTATAATGATTTAACATCGGCGGCATAAATGGCAATGAGCCATGAAGGTATCATCCTGTAACATAATACGGTTTAGTCTCACCCTTCTGTTTCTGGAGTTTCAAGGGGAATATTGTCTCCATTAAATATACTGTACATTAAACAGTGTACTATATATCCTGTTATATCACCGGGAATCCTATTCTTACACAAGTCACACGTACAGTATGGGGCGTGCACATGCTGGTGGATTAAAAACACCAAGCTTACACACGTTACAACCAAACCTGACTGGCGCTAATCCCTCCCATTCATCTGTAACGGATACCGCCTAACCCTAAACACTGGTACTGTGTAAAGCAGTGTGGTTTTCAAACAATGACGCACTGAGAGAGACTGTGAACAGAGGGAAGTGTGGAGAGAGAATTTGTTCTGACTTGTGAAAGCAGAGTGGGAGAGATGGAAAAAGAAGGAGAGAAGTAAGAGAGAGAGTGTGAATTAGAGAGAAAGAGACAGACGGAGGGAGAGACAGACAGAAAGACAGACAGATGGGGAGAGAGACAGACGGAGAGAGAGACAGACGGAGAGAGAGACAGACGGAGAGAGAAACAGACAGAGAGAAACATACAGACAGACAGACGGACAGACAGAGACAGAGCGACAGGGTGAGAGACAGACAGGGAGAGAGACAGGCAGAGAGTGAGACAGACAGAGAGAGAGAGACAGAGAGAGAGACAGAGAGAGAGACAGAGAGAGAGGGGAGAAAGAGAGAGGGAGAGCTGTTATGGTTTTAAATGGCTGTTTTGTGTGGGCTGCTACATGTCAGTCACACCTCCAGATGAGTCAGTGTACTGACAGACTGAGTGTTTAGGAGTAGATATCAACCCTAGGAGTCCACTTACTGATGCTGACAATAGCCAGTTACAGCAAAACCATACAGAATCTAGTAACTAGCTACACACACAGGTCTAATTGATCAACTGTAGACCATCCTATTTACCAAGAGAGTTTCCATCTATATTTTCATTGCTGTTTATTTAACACCACAAACCCATGCTGGCACTAAGACCGCCCTCAACGAGCTGTATCAGGCCACAAGCAGACAGCAAACATGCTTATCCAAAGGCAGCACACCTAGTGGTCGGGGATTTTAACACAAGGCCATAGGGCCAGACAGATTAACAGAATGCGCACTCAGAGCATGCATTGACCAGCTGGCAAGTGTCTCCACTGACATTTTCAACCTCTTCCTGACCCAGTCTGTAATATCTACATGTTTCAAGCAGACCATCATAGTCCCTGTGCCCAGGAACGCCAAGGTAACCTGTCTAAATGACGACCGACCGTAGCACTCACGTCTGTAGCCATGAAGTGCTTTGAAAGGCTGGTCATGGCTCACATCAACACCATCATCCCGGAAACCCTAGACCCACTCCAATTCACATACAGCCCCAACAGATCCATAGATGACGCAATCTCTATTGCACTCCACACTGACACCTGGACACATACATTACAGGACTGGACCCTGAACAGCTTCTACCCCCAAGACAAAAGTCAATAGCTACCCGGACTATCTGCGCTGACCATTTTTGTACTAACTTCTTTTGACTCATCACAAATGCTACTGTTATTGTTTATTATCTGTCCTGTTGCCTAGTCACTTTATTCCTAGTTCTATGTAGATATCTACCTCAATGACCTCGTACCCCTGCACATCCTGACTCAGTACTGGTACCCCGTGTACGTAGCTGAGTTATTGTTACTCACTGTGTATTTATTATTACTTTTCTATTATTTCTCAGGTTTCGTTCTCTCTGCATTGTTGGGAAGGGCCCATGAGTGAGTGTTCCACTTTTAATCTACACCTGTTGTTTACGAAGCATGTGACAAAATAACTTTTGATTTGATCCAGAGGATAGAGAAAACCACACCTACACTGCCAACATTCACATCTAGCACCAAAATCCTATAAAGTATCCTTCTCCCCTCTCATCCCTAATCTGTCACTCTGCGGCCTGTATGTCTGTTTGTCTGTCTGTCTGTCTGTCTGTCTGTCTGTCTGTCTGTCTGTCTGTCTGTCTGTCTGTCTGTCTGTCTGTCTGTCTGTCTGTCTGTCTGTCTGTCGGTCTATCTCGATGAGGCACCCAGAGCAGAGCAGAGAGAGGCTGCTAAACGGAGCCTGACTAATGGCTAAACAAACACCATTATCTGGCCTTGATAGCCCAGCCCTTAACAGTCCAGTGCTGAGTAGACTAGAAATAGTAGAGCCCTGCCTGCAGCTGAGATTCACTTAATCCCAGCTCTCTACCCACTAATGAGGGCCCTTCACCGGACACGCCACAGCCCATTGGGGGTCCACAGGAGCCCACTTGGGCCCAGCCAAGCATGGCGACAAAGCACAGCCAGTGAAAGAGGGTTGGAGGGGGGAATGGAGAGGGGGGATATCTCGGTCGACTCACTCTCAAAGGGCAACTCTACCACAATTTCAGCCTTTGCCCAACAAACAATGCATTCAGGTGAGAAGTTGTGGGTGGAGGGAATTGCTCATAAATATTCATTTTGGGTTCGGGTAAAATGTTTTGAGTGCGCTTCAAGGCTACGCCCATTTCAATGTGGCTCAAATCTCTAAGGGGCCATCTTTGCTAAGAATATTGGTTTAAACCATTGGTTTTAAATGGCTAGCTGGTAGATTTTCTCATAGGCCAACGTGGCAAAATTAGCCACGATGCTAGCGACGGCCAGCTGAGCACATAGTTGTACCTGATTCCAACACTTTCTCACTTACCAGAAGTCCACTGGCACGTTCACCTAATTATATTAGCTACAGTGGTAAGGGGCAGCGTTCCTGACATCTATTTCTACATGCAGTGCAAGTTCAAATCCCCCATGGTTGAATTGTTATAGATTTTTTTAATGTGATCTTACATTCATTGCAGTATTGTGTTGAGAAGTGCAGTCATCACCTAGAAAATTAAGAATATGAATGAATTTCTAAATAAAATACGGCCTAACAATCCTATTATATTACATATATTGCATGGATGTGTCTAAATGTAGGCGTTGTTTTAATGATCTACTTCAATCTGCATCGTTTGACTTGAGGACCAGCAGCAGAGTGACATTTCCTTGATAAATAAACTGCCCCATGTGGGATTTGAACTCCATGCAACAACCATGCATCTTTATACCGACTGTTTTAGCAGACGCGGTTTGCATCAGTTGCAAGGACTGCTACTATCTATCCAGTGATCCTGCCGACCAAGGCCAGGTCTGAGGAGCTGTTTGGCGTAGCAGCTAGCCTAGCAACTAGATAGGGTTTTCTTGGGGGCTTGAACGCAGCCCGTGATGCCATTGTGGCTGAGACTGAGGATTGTCCTGGGCATGTGGCTGTTTGTCCTCGCTGTTTGTTGTTGTTGTTTACAATCTTCCCTCCGACCTGCCCTGTCTGGCACTGTGAGGAGTAACAGCGTAACCTATGTTGCTACCAGGATAAAGACCAAAGCCGGCGGGAGAACCGTTGAGGACAGTGGTGTCTCTCTATCACAGGTGAAGGATCTTTTAAACAAACAAAAATAGTTCCACAAGCAGCTGTTACAACAACAAGAAAATAGCTTCAAGTGTTGTGTCCAAATACTGGTGGAGTCAACTAATAAAATAATAGACGACCTGACCAGAGAGATCCAGGACCTGAAGAACAGATTGCAGTTCTCTGGGGTCAGATCGATGAGTTTAAACAGGTACGACGGCAAGATGACAGCAATCTGGAAGTCATTGAGAGAGGACGTCACTTATGTATGTTAATCCGTGACAATAATGACAGAGAAAACTGATTATCAAGGGACAATCAAGGCGGAACAACATTGTTGTTGACGGAATTGCAAAATCTCCACGAGACCTGGTGGAGTCTGAGGACAAAGTGAGGGAAATGATCTCAGAGAAACTGAAGCTGGACCACAGGAAGATTCAGGTGGAGCGAGCCCACAGGACTGGAAAACACACCACCGGCCCAGGTGACAGGCCCAGGACGATAGTGGTCAAGTTCCTGGTATGATGACTCACGCTTCACCATCTGGCAGTCCGACCCAATGCATAATTCCAACTGTGAAGTTTGGTAGAGGAGGAATAATGGCCCTGGGCTGCTTTTCATGGTTCGGTCTAGGCCCCTTAGCTCCAGTGAAGGGAAATATTAGTGCTACAGCATACAATTACATTTTAGATGATTCTGTGCTTCCAAATTTCTGGCAAAAGTTTGGGGCAGGCCCTTTGCTGTTAAGGCATGACAATGCCCCCGTGCACAAAGCAAGGTCGGTGTGGAAGAACTTGAGTGGCCTGCACAGAGCCCTGACATCAACCCAATCGAACGCCTTTGGGATGATTTGGAATGCCACTGCGAGCCAGGCCTAATCGCCCAACACCACAACACCAGTGCCCAACCTCACTAATGCTCTTGTGGCTGAATATTCCAACATAGAGTGGAAAGCATTCCTAGAAGAGTAGAGCCTGTTATAGATGCAAAGGGGAGACCAACTCCATGTTAAAGACCATGATTTTGGAATGAGATGTTCGACGAGTAGGTGTCCACATACCTTTGGTCACGTAGTGTATTTCAAGTGTTATTACAGTGTTGTGGTTGCAGATTCATCTGGCAACTCTAAAGCCTTTTTCATTTTGGGGTGTTGCTATAGGCCACCAAGGGCTAACAGTGAGTATCAAAATAATATGTGTGAAATGCTTGATAGTGTATGTGATGTAAACAGAGAGGTCTACTTTCTTGGGCACCTGAATATTGACTGGTGTTCATCAAGCTGTCCGCTCAAGAGGAAGCTTCTCACTGTAACCAGTACTGTAACCAGTACCTGTAATGTGGTTCAGGTCATAAAATAACCTACTAGGGTGTTTACAAACACTGCAGGAACAAGATAATCAAAGATCACATTTGTACTAATAATGTCACATTTTGTTCTGAATCTGGATCGGTACCCATTGGATGCAATGATCACAATAAGCTATATCCAGGAAAGCCAAAGTTCCAAAAGCTGGGCTTAAAATAGTGTATAAGAGATTATACAAAATATTTGTCTGTGACTCTTATGTGGATGATGTTAATTAAACATATTTGCTGGTCTGATGTGATTAATAAGGAGCATGCACAATGTATGAAATTGCTTCTTACAATTATTGATAAACATGGACTTGTTAAGAAACAGACTGTTAGAACTGTTAAGGCTCCATGGATTGATGAGGAATAAAACAAAAATTGATGGGTGAAAGAGATGGGTCAAAAGGAGTGGTTCATAAGTCTGTCTGCACCTCTGACTGGCTGAAAATTGCAAATTGAGAAATTAAGTGACTAAACTCAACAAAAATAAGAAGAAACTGTATTTTGAAGCCAAGATCAATGATATAAAGAATGATTCAACTCCATCTTTCACAGCATTTCATCACAAAACCATTTGATGTTGTTATTTCAATGATTACTTCATTGGCAAAGTGGGCAAAGTCAGGCAGGAAATGCCAAACAGTGAGCCATTGTACTCAAGCATAATGAAAGAAAATCATTACGTTGGAGTGGGAGAGGTGGAAAAATGATTGTTATTGATCAATAATGACAAACTTGACAATTTAGATGTAAAGTTACTGAGGATGGTAGCTGACTGTATATCCACTCCTATCTGTCATATCTGTAATCTGAGCCTAGAGGAAAGTCTTTGTCCTCAGGCCTGGAGGGAAGCCAAAGTCACTCTGCTTACCCAACAGTGGTAAAGCGGCCTTGACTGGTTCTAACAGCAGACCTATCAGCTTGCTGCCAGCTCTTAGCAAACTGTTGGGAAAAATTGTGTTTGATCAAATACAATGTTATTTCTCTGTAAACAAATTAACAACAGACTTTCAGCATGCTTATAGAGAAGGGCGCTCAACATGTACTGCACTGACACAAATGACTGATGATTGGTTGACAGCAACAGATAAGAAGATTATGGGAGCTGTACTGTTAGATTTCAGTGCAGCCTTTGATATTACTGACCATAACCTGTTGTTGAGAAAACTGACATGTTATGGATTTTCAACCTATGCCATTTCATGGAGTCAAAGCTATCTATCTAATATAACTCAAGAGGGTTTTCTTTAATGGAAGCTTCTCTCATATCAAACACGTAAAGTGTGATGTACTGCAGGGCATCCCTTTAGGCCCTCTACACTTTTCTATTTTTACCAATGACCTGCCATTGGCATTAAACAAAGCATGTGTGTCCATGTATGCTGATGATTCAACCATATACGCATCAGCAACCACAACTAATGATGTCACTGAAACCCTTAACAAAGAGTTGCAGTCTGTTTTGAAATGGGTGGCCAATAATAAACTGGTCCTGAACATCTCTAAAACTAAGATCATGGTATTTGGTACAAATCATTCACTAAGTTCTAGACCTCAGCTGAATGGTGTGTCTGTTGAACAAGTTGAGGAGACTAAATTACTTGGTGTTAGCTTAGATCGTAAACTGATATGGTCAAAACATATAGATTCAATGGTTGTAAAGATGGGGAGAGGTCTGTCTGTAATAAAGAGATGGTCTGCTTTTTTGACACCACACTCCATAAAGCAAGTTATGCACGGTCTAGTTTTATCTTATCTTGATTATTGTCCAGTCATATAGTCAAGTGCTGCAAAGAAAGACCCAGTGAAGCTGCAGCTGGCCCAGAACAGAGCCGCACGTCTTGTCCTTCATTGTAATCAGAGGGTCTCTCTTGGGTAAGAGAGACTGGCAAACAACAACGTCACTTCTGACTGTGTCACACATGAATGTGTTAGAAATTCCATATTGTTTGCATAGTCAACTTACACACAGCACTGACACCAGACATGCCACCAGGGGTCTTTTCACAGTCCCCATGTCCAGAACAAATTCAAGGAAACGTACAGTACTATACAGAGCCATGAGTGCATGGAACTCCCTTCCATCTCATATAGCGCAAGTGAACAGAACCTGGTTTCAAAAAACAAATAAAGCAACACCTCACGGCACAACGCCTCTCCCCCATGTGATCTACTTGATGTGTGTATGTACTGACGTGTGTGTGTAACTGATAGATACACACACTACATGTTAATGTTTTTAAATGTAGGTCAATTGGAGTCTTTTTTTGGTCTGTAATGTATTTTTGGTTATGTGTCGGACCCCAGTAAGACTAGCTGTCGCCATTGGCATCGGCTAATGGGGATCCTAATAAATCAAATTGCCAAGTCGGTGTGCTGTCTCCTGCTTTTATAGTAAGACTTGGACGGTACCACCAGGCACATCTAGAAGGGAGTGTACTTAACACAGAACCCCTCCCTTGAGATGAGAATGGAGGACCTTTCGGCTAGTGGCCAATCCTTAAAAAAGGGCTTTTAGTTTTTGAGATACCCTTACCCGAGATGGAACAAAACACAACCATATTTTTTTCACATCTTTAATGTCTCCCATTTATAAAATGGATGGTTGTAAAATTCATATTTTATTGCAAAAGTGGTTAAATGTATAGATATTTTGACACGCCCCCTAACCTCAGAACTTGCAGAATAATGCCTGGCTGGAGGGGGTGGGCCACATAAACTCATGTCATCCAATATTGCAATCTTTGATATTGTAAAAAATGTGGAATACAAGTAGTCAGTTTTCTGACCTGCATTCAGAAACAAACAAACAAACAACAATCCCCGAGCTGACAAGGTAAAAATCTGTAATTCTGCCACTGAACAAGGCAGTTAACCCACTGTTCCTCGGCCGTCATTGTAAATAGGAATTTGTTCTTAACTGACTTGCCTAGTTAAATAAAGGTTCAATAAAATATTAAAGCATCTTGGAAATATAGACTTGTAAACAGATATACAATAGGCAGAAATATCAATATTTATGATGAAAGTCATATTTGCTCTCATTCAGTGCTGTTTGGTCCTGCCTGACCAAAATACATAGTTACACATGTTTTATATAGTGAGGCTATTGTAATCTAATCAGATCAAAGGAAAAAAAGTGGGCTGAGTGAAAACTGTCATTTATTTTCAGTCAAAGGCTCTGTGGATTTTATTACGTTACAGGGCACACCTAGATTAGACTTCAAATCCATTACGGAATACAAAATCTAATATTTATGGCAATACCATTAAATTGTGGTTTATTCACGTTTTAAATAAGATCTTTCAGATTTGTGTACTGTACTTATGACCTCTACTCAAAAATACAAAACACAACAGGTAAAGTGTTGGTCCAATGTTTCATGAGTTGAAATAAAAGATCCCAGAAATGTTCCATAGGCACAAAAAGCGAATTTCTTTCAAATTTGGTGTTTACATTCCTGTTGGTGTGTTTACATTCCTGTTGGTGAGCATTTCTCCTTTGCCAAGATAATCCATCCACCTGACAGGTGTGGCACATCAAGAAGTTGATTAAACAGCATGATCATTACATCATTACACTGGGGACAATAAAAGGCCTATTTAAAATGTTAAAAAGCTCTTTCTATACCAACGTCGTTTTAGAAAATTTGGCAGTACGTCCAACAGGCCTCACAACCGCAGACCACATGTAACCGCACCAGCCCAGGACCTTTAGATCCGTCTTCTTCACCTGTGGGATCATCTGAGACCAGCCACCCGGAAAGCTGATGAAACTGTGGGTTTGCACAACCTGAAGAATGTCTGCACATACTGTCAGAAAACGGCTCAGTGAAACTTTGATGTGTATTTGTTTTAATGAAGACAGAGATATCATGGAACTGAACTGCCACATGCCAGGAGGCCATCCAACAGTCAAAATGCCATCTGGAAAGTGCTGGCGTGTATTGCCCTCATATGTACCTATTTTGCTTCCACCCATGGCTGGCCAGCCCATGTGACACCTGAACCGGACTTGTATGTGAAGAATGAGATCTCAGGCTGTGGTGACTCATGCATTGGTCTGGAAACGGTTCAGTAATCCCAACATCCCTATAAGGACATAATGCCATCTATGGCAAAAAAAAGAGGCCCCTTAGGATGGTCAAACTTAAACAAAGATACTGTACTGTATATCATAGTGGTCTTTGTGCATCATGCTTGATCAGCTCCACTACCTCTGCAACCTCCTTAACTTTCCATCCACACCTAGGGATCATCTTCAAATGTATATGTACCCTGCAAGTCATACAGGAAGCATACTGCCATTGTCACTGCAGCTTGCCCAGAATGACCAGTTAAAACTAGAACCACTACTGGCTACTTTGTCTCCTCACCCTGTTAGAACACACTCATTGTCAGGATTTGGCCAGGGTGGTTCCGGGTTTTGGTCAGTAGATGTCCCCATTGTGCTTTTTGTCCCTATGTTTTTCCCTTGATCCCCATTATTATTTGCACCTGTGTCTCGCTCGTTTCCCCTGATTGTATTTAAACCCTTTGTTTCCCTCAGTTCTGTGCTCTGTGTTTGTATGTTAGCACCCTGCCCTAGTGTTCTGTGTGCTCTTGTCGATTCCGGGTGAAGTTCTTGTGGTATTCTGTTTTTTGTTTTTGTTTATTTTTTGGTGAGTTTCTTTTGAGGTCTTTTTGTGTTTTTCCTACCACCTTTTGGATTTGCCATTTTTTTGCATTTTATTTTTTCTTTATTAAATACACCGTCTTAAGTACTGCTGTGTCTGCCTCATTTTCTGGGTTCTGCTGTCTATTCGTGGCTCAGTTGGTTAAGTGACTGTTTCTCACTCCGGAGACCCAGGTTCAAACCGGGTCCTGACAGAAACACAGAGCCAAAAATGAACCCAGAGGCAGCCAGTTCCCAGGACCTTTTTGCACCACCAGGAGACTGTCCAACGCCACGAAAAGCAAGAGGCCTTAATGGCTAGACATTCTCATCTTCTGTCGGAGATGCTGACTTCCATTAAGCAAATATCTGATCGACTTACCCCGGCAACAGTTTCCGTCCCAGTACCTCAGGTTCACGTACCCATGGCAGTTAACCCCCTGGCTGAACCTCGTCTTCCACCTCCCCAACGGTTCTCAGGTGATCCAAGTGCTTGTAAAGGCTTTCTCACTCAATGTTCCTCTCCTTTGAGCTGCAACCCTCGTCGTTTCCCACCGACCGGTCTAAGATCGCATATATCATCACCCTGCTGTCGGAAAAAGCACTGGCCTGGGCTACTGCTGTGTGGGATGCCCATAGTTCCTGCTGTGCCAGCTACTCTGCCTTTGCTGAGGAATTCAAACGAGTGTTTCAAGGCCCAAGCAGTGGTTCTGACTCAGCCAAACAGCTCCTGACTCTCCATCAAGGTTGGCGCAGCGTGACGGACTATGCCATCCAGTTCCGCACGGTGGCAGCAGCATGGCTGGAACAACGAGCGCTCACGGTGTGCTTTCTGAAAGGCCTTTCCGACACTATCCAAGATGAACTGGCCACTCGGGAACCACCGGACAATCTCGAGTCCCTGATCAAGTTGGCCTCACGCATTGACCAGCGTCTGAGAGAGAGAACTCAACCGTAGACCTCTAGCCCCTATCAGTCCCAGCTCCGAGTCCCCACCTTTATCATCGCTGGCTCCACCGGAACCCATGCAGATTGGACGCATCTCCCAGGCTGAGAGAGACCGCCGGATGAGGGAGCGACGCTGTCTATATTGCGGCAAACCGGGCCATTTCCGTTCCACGTGTCCCGGGCTCCAGGGAAACGCTCTGTCCCGTACAGACCGGGGGAACTGTAACGGGAAACATAACCTCCTCCCATCCGTCCAACTCCCGTCTGCTCATTCCAGTCACCCTCTCCTGGGACAACCACAAGCTTCACCTTCAAGCCTTGGTAGACTCTGGAGCCGCAGGTAACTTCATGGATGGTGTCTGGGCGAAGGAGAATGGCGTTCCCTCTGAACCTCTAAGTGACCCCATGAGGGTTACTACATTGGATGGAAGCCCTTTGGGATCTGGACTTGTCACTCATGTCACTACCTCCTTGAGACTTTCAGTTTCACAACACCAGGAATTGATGAACTTTCATTTGATCTCCTGTTCCGAGTTCCCTCTCGTCCTTGGATACCCCTGGCTTCACAGCCATAACCCTCACATCGACTGGTCTGTGGGCACTATCAAGCAGTGGGGTCCTATGCCAAGCTACTTGTATTTTCCAGAATTCCCGAGTTCTACTCCGATCTTTAGAATCCATCGACCTGACCCGAGTTCCCGAGTGTTACCATGACCTCAAACTGGTGTTTAGCAAACAGAGGGCCACCATGCTACCACCCCATAGATCTTACGATTGCCCCATCGACCTGTTTCCGGGCACTTGCCCCCCAGGGGTCGGATCTTTTCCCTATCTCCACCCGAACGAGCTGCTATGGATACCTACATCAAGGACTCTCTGGAAGCAGGCCTCATTCCCCGGCGGGAGCAGGGTTTTTTCTTTGTGGCCAAGAAAGATGGTGGATTACGTCCTTGCATCGACTACCGGGGACTCAATGACATAACCGTCCGTAACCGTTACCCGCTACCCCTTATGGCCACAGCCTTGAGCTGCTCCAGGAAGCAGTTGTTTTCACAGCTTGACCTGCGGAACGCATACCATCTTGTGCGGATCAGACCTGGTGACGAGTGGAAGACCGCTTTCAACACGCCTACTGGTCACTATGAATACTTGGTGATGCCCTTCGGCCTGACCAATGCCCCAGCGGTGTTCCAAGCGCTCATAAACGATGTGCTTAGGGATATGCTTAACATATTTGTGTTCGTTTACTTGGATGACATCCTCATCTTTTCGAGCTCCCTTCAAGAACACACTAAGCATGTCAGACAAGTACTCAAACGCCTCCTGGACAGCCATCTGTACGTTAAGCCGGAAAAATGTGAATTCCATTCATCCCGAGTACAATTCCTGGGATTTGTAGTGGAACCCGGTCGAGTCCAAATGGACCCTAGGAAGGTAGGGGCGGTAGCGGATTGGCCCACCCCCAAATCCGTTAAGGATGTTCAGCGTTTCCTGGGCTTCACAAACTTTTACCGTTCATCAAGAACTTCAGTTTGGTGGCAGCTCCTCTCTCAGCTTTAACCAAAGGTGGCAATGCAAGGTTTTTGTGGGGAAGAGAAGCTGAGACGGCCTTCCAAGGACTCAAGCAGCGCGTCCTCTCTGCTCCCATCCTGATACTACCGACTACGGATGAACCATTTGTGGTGGAGGTAGACGCATCAGAGGTTGGTGTTGGAGCTGTCCTGTCTCAGAGGGTGAAGACAAGAAGCTTCATCCGTGCGCTTTCTTCTCACACCGGCTTACCCCGACTGAGAGGAACTACGATGTGGGGGATCGTGAACTCCTAGCGGTTAAGATGGCATTGAAGGAATGGAGACACTGGCTCGAGGGCTTCTCACCCGTTTCAAGGCATCACCACAAAAATCTGGAGTATATCCAGCAGGCGAAGCGATTGAACTCTAGACAAGCTAGATGGTCTCTTTTCTTCAATCGATTCCAGTTTATCCTCACCTATCGGCCCGGGTCGAAGAATCTCAAACCGGATGCCCTGTCCCGAGTCTACGCTCCTGCCATTCGAGATGACACGGACATGCCTGTCCTTCCTGCTGCTAAGATTGTGGCTCCGATCTCGTGGCAAGTTGAGGATACCGTGAGACGTGCTCAAGCTAGCGAACCGGACCCTAAAGGAGGCCCTGCCAATCGGTTGTTTGTCCCCAAGGCAGTGAGGACTCAGGTCCTTCTGTGGGGGCACTCCTCTCGCCTCACCTGTCATCCGGGCGTAGGTCGCACCTTGGAGTTCATCCAGCGTAAGTTCTGGTGGCCTACCATAAGAGAAGACGTTGCCACTTTCGTCAATGCCTGCCCCGTGTGCTGCCAGGGCAAATCTTCTCACCTCCGCCCTCAAGGACTCCTTCACCCTTTACCTGTTCCCCACAGACCCTGGTCCCATATCTCATTAGACTTTATTACTGGACTTCCTCCATCCCATGGCAATACTACTATCCTAGTCATAATCGACAGGTTTTCAAAGGCGGCCAGGTTCGTCCCTCTGACTAAGTTACCTTCTGCCAAGGAAACGGCTGAGTTGGTCATTAATCATGTGTTCCGAGTCTTCGGCATTCCTCAAGATGTGGTTTCTGACAGAGGTCCCCAGTTCGCCTCAAGGTTTTGGAAGGCCTTCTGCCAACTCATGGGGGCTTCTGCCAGTCTATCTTCAGGGTACCATCCGGAGTCCAACGGCCAAACAGAGAGGATGAATCAAGAGCTGGAAACCACCCTCCGATGTATGACTCGTGACAACCCGTCCACATGGTCATCCTTTATTGTTTGGGCCGAATACGCGCACAACACCTTGCGCTCCTCCTCCACTGGTATGTCCCCGCACAGTGTCAGTTTGGCTATGCTCCTCCATTGTTCCCGGACCAGGAGGCAGAAGTCAGAGTGCCTTCAGCCTTGAGGTTCGTCAGACGCTGTCGGCTTATGTGGAGGAAGACCCGTCTTAATCTGATGCGTTCCTCACAGAGGTATCAACAACAAGCCAACAGACGCCGTCCCGGGCCTACCCTGCGCCCCGGCCAGAGAGTCTGGCTTTCCACAAGAGACTTACCTCTACGGGTGGAGTCTCGCAAGCTGTCCCAAAAATACATCGGTCCCTTCAAGGTTGCCAGGAGAGTTAACCCAGTTTCTTATCGCCTACACTTACCCAGATCCCTTAAGATTAATCCCACATTTCATGTGTCATTGTTAAAACCTGTTGTTTTCTCCCCTTGTCCCGGCAGACAGACCTCCCCCTCCGCCTCGTGTCATTGGAGGCCAGCCGGCTTATACCGTCCACCGGATACTGGATTCCCGCCGGGTGCAGCGGTCCTGGCAGTATCTGGTGGACTGGGAAGGCTACGGTCCTGAGGAGCGCTCCTGGGTTCCTGCCAAAGACATCCTGGACCCTGACCTCATTCGTCAGTTCAGGGTCCTCCACCCTGAGAGAGCTGGTAGGAACGTCAGGAGCCGTTCCTAGGGGGGGGGATTCTGTCAGGATTTGGCCAGGGTGGTTCCGGGTTTTGGTCAGTAGATGTCCCCATTGTGCTTTTTGTCCCTATGTTTTTCCCTTGATCCCCATTATTATTTGCACCTGTGTCTCGTTTCCCCTGATTGTATTTAAACCCTTTGTTTCCCTCAGTTCTGTGTTTGTATGTTAGCACCCTGCCCTAGTGTTCTGTGTGCTCTTGTCGATTCCGGGTGAAGTTCTTGTGGTATTCTGTTTTTTGTTTTTGTTTCTTTTGAGGTCTTTTTGTGTTTTTCCTACCACCTTTTGGATTTGCCATTTTTTGCATTTTAGGATTTTTTCTTTATTAAATACACCGTCTTAAGTACTGCTGTGTCTGCCTCATTTTCTGGGTTCTGCTGTCTATTTGTGGCTCAGTTGGTTAAGTGACTGTTTCTCACTCCGGAGACCCAGGTTCGAAACCGGGTCCTGACACTCATGCCCCGACCACCTCAAGAATTTGAATCAACCTTGCACTCTTAGTTTCACTTATGAAAAGAGGAAAAGGTTAGAGCTGTACATATAAGCGACTAGAGTAGTTGACTGTTGTATTACAGGTTTCTTTCCTGTTACTTGGTTTCACTACAATTGGCTTGTGTCGTGGAAAACATGAACGCACATTGAAAAGCTAGTTTCAGCCATTTAAAGACAACAGAGGCATGTCAGTGTAGGAAAATATGTTTTGAGTCTAATTATGTTTGCCATATTGGATTCTGAATAAAATTGATTCACACCAACCAAAACATTATTTATGGGCATGAGTGTTTTGACCTCCATCAAATGGTATGTCAGCCATATTGGATTTTGGACACCATATTGGATTTGAGACAAAATCCAGGGTATCGATGAGATGTCTGAGCCTATTTGTTTTCCTTAGAGCCAATTACAATAGCCACAACACCAAAAAAATGTGTAACTATATGTATTCTTGTCAGGAGGACCAGCACTGAATAAGAGCAAATTTGACTTGGAAAGTTTACCAAAAAGTAAAGCTTACATTCATAATAAATATTCATAGTTTATATTTCTGCTTATTTTATCTCTGTGTTTACAGGCCTATATTTGCAAGAAGCATTAAGACATCCTAATGCTGTTTGTTTGTTTGTTTATGTAGGGCAGACAATTGACTACCCACATTTTAGCAATATCAAAGCTTGCAATATTAGTTTACATGAGAATAGGTGGCTCATCACCCCTCCAGCCAGGAATTATTCTGTGTGTCACAATATATATATCAATTTATGCACATTTGCAGATTTTTTCCTTTCTCACAACCATCCATTTCATAAATGGTCCATCATTACATTAAATGGTCCATCATTACATTAAGACATGAAGGTCAGTCAATCTGGAAAATGTCAAGAACTTTGAATGTTTCTTCAAGCGCAAAAACCATCAAGCGCTATGATGAAACTGGCTCTCATAAGAACCGCCACAGGAAAGGAAGATCCAGAGTTACCTCTGCTGCTAAGTTCATTAGAGTTACCAACCTCAGATTGCAGCCCAAATAAATGCTTCTCAGAGTTCAAGTAACAGAAAATATCTCAACATCAACTGTTCAGAGGAGACTGTGTGAATCAGGCCTTCATGGTCAAATTGCTGTAAAGAAACTAGAGGTCGATCGATTATGATTTTTCAGCGCCGATACCCATACGGATTATTGGAGGACCAAAAAAGCAGATACCGATTAATCGGCCGATTTTCTTAAATGTATTTGTAATAATGACAATTACAACAATACTGAATGAACACTTTATTTTAACTTAATATAATACACCAATAAAAATCTATTTAGCCTCAAATAAATAATGCAACATGTTCAATTTGGTTTAAATAATGCAAAAACAAAGTGGTGGAGAAGTAAAAGTGCAATATGTGCCATGTAAAAAAGCTAAAATTTAAGTTCCTTGCTCAGAACATGAGAACATATGAGAGTTGGTGGTACCTTTTAACATGAGACTTCAATATTCCAAGGTAAGAGGTTTTAGGTTGTAGTTAATATAGTATTTATAGGACTATTTCTCTCTATACCATTTGTATTTCATATACCTTTGACTATTGGATGTTCTTATAGGCACTATAGTATTGCCAGTGTAACAGTATAGCTTCCGTCCCTCTCCTCGCCCCTACCTGGGCTCGAACCAGGAACACATCAACAACAGCCACACTCGAAGCAGTGTTACCCATCGCTCAACAAAGGCCATGGCCCTTGCAGAGCAAGGGCAATAACTACTCCAAGTCTCAGAGCGAGTGACGTTTGAAACAGTATTAGCGCACACCCAGCTAACTAGCTAGCCATTTCACATTGGTTACACCAGCCATTAGGCTGATTGGCTTGAAGTCATAAACAGCCCTGTGCCTGCGAAGAGCTGCTGGCAAAATGCACGAAACTGCTGTTTGAATGAATGCTTACGAGCCTGCTGCTGCCTACCATCGCTCAGTCAGACTGCTCTATCAAATCTTAGACTTAATTATAACATAATAACACACAGAAATACGAACCTTTGGTCATTAATATGGTCGAATCATTTCGAAAACAAAACGTTTATTATTTCAGTGAAATACATAACCGTTTGGTATTTTATCTAACGGGTGGCATCCCTAAGTCTAAATATTCTTGTTACATTGCACAACCTTCAATGTATGTCATAATTACGTAAAATTCTGGCAAATTAGTTGGCAATGAGCCAGGCTGCCCAAACTGTTGCATATACCCTGATTCTTGGTGCAATGAACGCAAGAGAAATGACACAACTGTAAGGTTGCAAGATTGGATCCCCCGAGCTGACAATGTGAAAATCTGTAGTTAACCCACCGTTTATCGGCCGTCATTGAAAATAAGAATGTGTTCTTAACTGACTTGCCAAGTTAAATAAAGATTACATTAAAAGGTGTAAAAAAATATATATATTAAAAAATATATATATATATAAAAATAAAAAAAATCGGCCAAATTGGTGTCCAAAAATACTGATTTCCGATTTAAATAAAACATAAATACTTAAATAAAGGTAAAAGAAAAAAATACAGATTTCCGATTGTTATGAAAACTTGAAATCGGCCCTAATTAATCGGCCATTCCGATTAATCGGTTGACCTCTAAAAGAAACCACTACTAAATGACACCAATAAGAAGAAGAGACTTGCTTGGGCCAAGAAACACGAGCAATGGACATTAGACCGGTGGAAATGTGTCCTTTGACATACAGTAACAGTGACCCAGTATACAGTACCAGTGATATACAGTACCTGTGATAGTATATATATACATTACAAGTGATCCAAAACGTATATATATACATATATATATATAAATATACACAGTACATATAACTTTTGCAATAAAATGTCAAAATGAAGACCAGAAACATCTGGTTTCTGCTGGAAAAAAATGTTTTTTTAATGATAGTAACTCTTTAAAAAGGGGACTGAATTAATGAGCCTGTTAAAACCACGTAGCTTCGGCGGTTGAGGCTGCTGCCACTCGCTCACTCACAACACGTTTGCTATTTAGTGTGAGAAACATCTGACTGCTGGAAAAAATGTTTTTTTAATGATAGTAACTCTTTAAAAAGGGGACTGTGTTGTGTGTGTGTGTGTGTGTGTGTGTGTGTGTGTGTGTGTGTGTGTGTGTGTGTGTGTGTGTGTGTGTGTGTGTGTGTGTGTGTGTGTGTGTGTGTGTGTGTGTGTGTGTGTGTGTGTGTGTGTGTGTGTGGTGTGGTGTGGTGTGGTGTGTGTGTGTGTGTGTGCGCGTGTGTGTGTGTGTGGCTGAGCCTCCCGACCTAGAGCGGCGGTCATCTGCCGATGCATGTGTGCATACAAACACATACACAGAAAATGGACACTGGCACTCGCATGCATATGCACACACAAACGTACACCAGCACTCGCACGCACGTACACACACCCTCACACACCCTCACACACACACAGAGTGAGATACTCATTGAATGCAGTGAGAGCTGAGAGCTGGTGATTGGGCCCACGGAGACCGGCACTGACCTTTTCCTCAACATGTTTTTATGAGTCAGTGAAAGCTCAGCTCGCGGGCCACCGCCACTTCACATGAAATGTCACTGAGCGTCTTAAACGAGCAGCCGAGAGACAGACAGAGAGACGTGGACCGACAGACAGAGAGCCTCGTCATCACCAGTTGATCTGGGCACGCCACAACAGCCCCATCCCCTCTGACCTCGTTTGCATGAGAAACAGCCAAGTGTGGGCATTTTTTGAATTCCTCAGTGGTTTGTGGGAATAATACAGGAGCCTGTTCTGGATGCTCCATCGTCAAGAAGGAACCTGCAAGTGAGCGTTGGACGTGTAGACCACGTGTATCCGGTACTTATGACTAATACCCTGCCCTCTCCCCTGGGGTTGAGTCGAGGCTTCCACACTCCCCAGACCTGACAGACAGACTACTGAGTCCAGTGAGGGAGGAGAAGAGAGAGAGGCTGTGGTTTGACTACTCCTGTACAGTAGCTCTGCTTTCCTCTTCTGCTGTGGAGGTCATGACATTTTGTCAGCCGGTTATTGTCATGCAAAAGACTGACGGTCTCACGGTAATTGTTCGTGAATTAACATACAAAGCCGCTGAGGCTGATGCGTCCCTTTGGAACATTTACGTTTTTAAAAAGTATAATAATATCCACCATCACAACACATCCATTCTATATTTTAGGCAGGTCTAAAGAAACACGATATGAAGAAAATGTATTTCAAAAGAACAGAATATGAGTTGACCTTCTGTATGTTATCTGGCTATGCGCCATGCCATAGGCTGTGGGCTTGTTCATTTAGCAGACAAGATATGCTTATAAGTCCCGTGCCAATTATTTTATTTTATAGTAACAAGGATATAATTGAACATAGCTGAATAACATAGAAAGGATATTTTTCAATTTCCGGAGCAAGTGTGCATATGAAGTGGCTATGTTGAGCGTAAAAGGGATCCTTTGAAACAAGTCCTTTACACTAGAGTTATTTGTCAACTTCAGACGTGAATGATACAAACTGTAGAATGTCTTAGAAATCAGAACATATATGGGCTTTATGATGTAACTATAGGCTATTGATCAAATCACATCGCATTTTATTAGTCACACGCGCCGAATACGCACCTAACCAACAATGCAGTTTTAAAAAATATGGAAAAGAATAAGAAATGAAACAAGTAATTAAAGAGCAGCTGTAAAATAACAATAGCGAGACTATATACAGGGGGGGTACCGGTACAGAGGTACAGAGTCAGTGTGCGGGGGCACCAGTTAGTTGAGGTAATATGTATATGTATGTAGAGTTATTTTAAAGTGACAGCTGTAGAACCTTTTGAGGATCTGAGGACCCATGCTAAATGTATTCAGTCTCCTGAGGGGGATTAGGTTTTATCCGGCCCTCTTCACGACTGTCTTCGTGTCCTTGGACCATGTTAGTTTGTTGGTGATGTGGAAACCAAGGAACTTGAAGCTCGTGGACACCAAGGAACTTGAAGCTCTCAACCTGCTCCACTGCAGCCCCGTCGATGAGAATGGGGGCGTGCTCTGTCCTCTTTTTCCTGTAGTCCACAATCATCTCCATTGTCTTGATCACGTTGAGGGAAAGGTTGTTGTCCTGGCACCACACGGCCAGGTCTCTGACCTCCTCCCTATAGGCTGTCTCGTTGTTGTTGGTGATCAGGCCTACCACTGTTGTGTCATCTGCAAACTTAATGATGGTGTTGGTGTCATGCCTGGCTGTATATTCATGAGTGCACAGGAAGTACAGGGGGGGGACTGAGCACACACCCCTGAGGGGCCCCTGTGTTGAGGATCAGCGTGGCAGATGTGTTGTTAACCTACCCTTACCACCCGTGGGAGGGCCTGTCAGGAAGTCCAGGATCCAGTTGCAGAGGGAGGTGTTTAGTCCCAGGGTCCTTAGCTTGTTGATGAGCTTTGAGGGCACTATGGTGTTGAATGCTGAGCTGTAGTCAATGAATAGCATTCTCACATAGGTGTTCCTTTTGTCCAGGTGGGAAAGGGCAGTTTGGAGTGCAATACAGATTGCATCATCTGTGGATCTGTTGGGCCGGTATGAAAATTGGAGCGGGTCTAGGGTTTCTGGGATAATGGTGTTGATGTGAGCATGCAGCCTCTCGCTACAAGACAGGTGATATTCCACCCATGTGCCATGGGCTCTCCAACCCTGTTCCTGCAGCTACCCAGTTCTTCATTTGGGAAACCAAGTGAAATATGTTCAGGAGCATCTATAGTAACATGTTTTCACATCTAAATATATTTCATTAAACTGTTGACAGCCCCTCTCTCCTCGCTCGACAAAGGAATGAAGGAGAGCGAGAGGAGATGGAAATGCATGGTGGTGAGATATTCTGTAGCTAAAATGTAATATGACAGCCTTTTAGTTATCAAAATGTAAATAATGCCCTATTACTAGGCTATTCAAAATGAAATACAAATGCACTATAATTGCAGGCTCCCGTAAACTGCCCTGCACAACCACCACTAGCCCAGGGATTGGAAACTTTGATCGTGGTGGGCACCACATAAAAACAGAACTCATCATGAGGGACCGCAGTGGCTCGTGGGCCTGCGAACCCACATCCATACCCCACCTTGCGAGCAAGACATTTTTGCAGTCCCCCTCATGACAGCAAAGAGAAACAATTTCAGTTTAAAAGTTAATCTCCTGTAATTGTACTCATTTTGCCAGGGGGCGGAGAGAAAATGTGCAGTTTTACAGCTAATTTCCAGCAATTCTACACATTTTGCCATAGGGTGGAGGCAAATGTTTGCAGTTTTGAATATGATACAAATACATGTCCAGAGTGCATAAGAGGAGATTACTGTGAGTCAAAGTACAAGAGGCACATCCTTGGGTCTCTAAGTCTACCCTCACTCCTGACCCTACACATCTCTCTCCTGCTATGATAGTTGACCTTTAATTATATTCCTGTGATTTAGGTCTGGACTGGCCTGGTGGGACTGGATTGGAGTACAGACATACGGTATGGTCCTCTCCTCCTCCACTCCCCTCACCACCGCAGATCTGTCCAACGATAGAAACGCCTCGCCATCAACGGGACAAACGGACGCGGCCGACTGACCGAAGTGGAGGTTAATTAAGTTTGAAATCGGGGAGATGATCAGCTGCCTGTCAGTCAGGCTCGTAGGGTTCGCAGCGTCCCACTCTTTTCCCTTCTACTCCGTGCTGTGCTGTCTGACAGGTAGTGTGAGTGTGTGTGTGTGTGCCTGTGTGACTGTGTGTGTATGAGAGAGAGAGAGAGAGAGAGAGAGAGAGAGAGAGAGAGAGAGAGAGAGAGAGAGAGACGGCACATACACTCTCTCCTATCAGTGTGTGTGAGGTTTCAGCAGCCAGTGAAAACACAGCATCTCTAAATCCCAGCCAAAGACCACAGCGCTCTGTGAGATGATTGCTCTGTTACCCAGGAGGAATCTGAAAATACATATGACTCCAGTGGTTGTTGATGAATTGTTATTAGCATGTACAGCACGTAGCGGACGGGTAATCCTTGAAAAATGGACTGAGGTATTAGAGAAGATGCTTTAAGGCAGGAGGCGTTTCATATATCACCAACCTGTACTGTGTTTAGGGGCTCAGGGCCATTATCCCCAGGGCTTACTATCAAACAGACTGTACCAGGACTCAGTGTGGGTGTCTGTGTGTTTGCATGTGTGTGTATGCGTGTGTATGCGTGCGTGTGTGTGTGATCTTGTATGTGTTTGTGTGTGCCAGCCATGTTTAAACTAGAATAAAAGGAACAAAGGTCAAATTAAATGAGCCCCCCCATGAAAACCAACCAGTTTAATCAGGTTTCAGACGACCTGATAAGCTCTGGGGGGGCATCTTTGATGAGCCCATTTGGCATAAGGTTGAGGCTGAGGGACGTCACAGATAGCATCTCCACCTTGTTCTAAAGGTGCCACGTCTTTCATGTCAAGTGAATGCTGTGACATTTTGTCAGGGCTTAGATGGGTCTCGGCTAACATCAAAGCCTGGGCTTTTGTTGGCATTGGTTTGATAGAACACACACACACAGAGCCTCAAGGACACATATGTGTACACACACACACACACACACACACACACACACACACACACACACACACACACACACACACACACACACACACACACACACACACACACACACACACACACACACACACACACACACACACACACACACCCCACCAGCACGACCAGCACCGAGCAGAATCGAAGGCTTAGATAGCGCTGGTGTCTGCCAGTGGGTCCTGTACATTCCAACCTCTTTATCTCCCCAGCCTTCTGTTGATAATTACAGCCCTCCACGCGCCTGTCCGGCCCCACAGCCCCCCTCCAGCCAGCTAGATAGTCAGACCAGAAAGCACAGAGGCAGGGAACAGGGAGAGGAATTATCACCTATACCATCACACGAAGGAAGACCCAAGGTCAGGCTCTGTTGAATTTCCCTTTTGATTTGAGTCCACCTGCCCGACTTCACTGGGCGAGCCTCCATTTCCAGACGCCGCCACCGCAACACTAATTCATTTCCAATTCCGGAGAGCAGCTCCCTGAATGGAAATTGACGATTACATTTTTTGGAATGAAACTCGGGAGTCCTTTCTGGAATTGACTCCCCGCCCCGTTATCTCCGTCCTGGTCGGCTGAGTAGACCCAATTTCTCCGCTCCTGTGAAGACGCGGGGGCGAGATGGCCACCGTCCGTCCACAAAGCGCCACCACTTAACCCCCCCACCCCCCCACCTCGCAAACTAACTCAATCTTAAAAAATAAATAGCTCGCTCCGACAATTTATGTCGCCATGAGGCGTTTTACACTCGCCCACTCGTTGTTGGGTGTTGAGAAAATTAAAAATCATCTATGCAAATGTAAATCCACTGTGTGTCATCTCACACGGCCAATTAATAACGTTTTGAGTTGTTCTCTCACCCATAAATTAAGCGAGGCTAGATATAATAACTAGATGAATGTGTTTTTGTATCACTGCCTAATTGCTCTAAAACTCTGGTGGGGTAAATCCAAACGGTTCCCTTTCTAAATGATGAGAGAGAAACATCTTAGTCTTACTACTCAATCTTTCATTTATGAACTACATTGCTTCCCCTAATTGCATCATATAGACTGTGGGCCTATTTGCTGAGCAATGTGGAAGATATGCTAACTCGCTCTCACTAGACTTTACCCTAAGTAACAGAAGAGGCAAAAGCTGGTACGTGAGGTCATGAAGACAGACGTGAACTACTGGTATTTTGGCAAAACCACGGCACAGTCAAAAAACATGCTAACATTAAGCATTGCGTATGGGCATTGATGTTCGTTCCTTGCTGAATTAGGGCGTTGAGGTGAAAGAGAGAATCATACAGAGGAAGAGACACACTGACTCAGCAATCCCAGAGGAGAGAGAGAGAGAGCCTATCGGACCAAACAGCGCATCATCACCAACAAGGCAACCCTTTGTTTCCTCTCTCCCCCTCTCTCTCTCTCTCTCTCTCTCTCTCTCTCTCCAACGATCGTTCTCTCCGCCGAGGGTGAGAACACTAATCCGCCATGGAAAGGGGAGTTGGGAGGATTTATTCTAAGTATCCTT
Organism: Oncorhynchus masou masou; assembly: GCF_036934945.1. Taxonomy (NCBI): domain Eukaryota; kingdom Metazoa; phylum Chordata; class Actinopteri; order Salmoniformes; family Salmonidae; genus Oncorhynchus; species Oncorhynchus masou. The sequence continues at coordinate 41,469,055 of NC_088233.1, forward strand.
ATTAGGGGGAATTCACTGATGTAATGGAATAAATAAAGAAGCAGCCTAACACAGTGTGCTGGGTGTTGTGTATGTGCTGTAGGTGCCGTATGACTCTTTAACACAGGGCTTAATGGACAGAGAGGGGGAGGGATGGAGGAGGGGAGGAGAGAGAGAAGAAGCTCTTACAGGGGTTTGGTAAGCCCCCCTATCAGAGCTCTCCTTTTACTGATAAGCTGCAGCCCCCGAGGATCAAAGCTAAATTCACTACAGTTCCTCGCCGACCGACCGTCTCTCCTTTGAGAGACTCACCGGGAGGAAAATAAAACAAAAATCCCTTTGCATTAAACAAACACTAAGGGGGCTGGTTGAGGCATCGAGATAAAAATGGATAATGGATCTTTCCAGGTGATAAATTTCCTAATTGCTTCGCTAAATACACATCCTGCTTAAACCGGCCATGTTACATCATTTTAATTATTCGCACAAGAGTCTAATTAGTTGTATCTGTGGAACCAGAGGCTAACGTACACCCAATTAGTCTGCTATCAAAGTCTGCTGGATCCAGGCGATGTAGAGGCCCGAGCTTCACTATAATCTCACCCATCTAAACTCACCCTGCCTTGGAACAGTGAGAAAGTAGAGAGCTTTCAACTTCTGTTCTGTTCACAGCTAAACTTGCAAATGTCATGCCATTGCGCTCTCGTTCTCGCTCAAACTGATCTTTGCCACCTCTCAATGCTGCTGCTGTGTGTGTGTGCAACTATCTGCCAAAAATATACACGTTAAGGCTACATTTACACAGGCATCCCAATTCTGATCTTTTTTTTTGCCACTAATTGGTCTTTTGACCAATCAGATCAGATCTGTTACCAGTAATTGGGTCAGAGATCAGAATTGGTATGCCTGTGTAAACGCAGCCATAGTGTCGCTACTTGTCTAATCAGATACAGTTAGATACAGTTGAAGTCTGAAGTTTACATACACTTAGGTTGGTGTCATTAAAACTTGTTTTTCAACCACTCCACACATTTCTTGTTAACAAACTATAGTTTTGACAAGTTGGTTAGGACATCTACTTTGTGCATGACAAGTAATTTTTCCAACAATTGTTTACAGACAGATTATTTCATGTATAATTCACCGTATCACAATTCCAGTGGGTCAGAAATTTACCTACACTAATTTGACTTTGTCTTTAAACAGCTTGGAAAATTCCAGAAAATGATGTCATGGCTTTAGAAACTTCTGATAGGCTAATTGACATCATTTGAGTCAATTGGAGGTGTACCTGTGGATGTATTTCAAGGCCTAACTTCAAACTCAGTGCCTCTTTGCTTGACATCATAGGAAAATCAAAAGAAATCAGCCAAGACTTCAGAAAAACAATTGTAGACTTCCACAAGTCTGGTTCATCCTTGGAAGCAATTTCCACCTGAAGGTACCACATTCATCTGTACAAACAATAGTACGCAAGTATAAACACTATGAGACCACGCAGCCGCCATACCGCTCAGGAAGGCGAATTGTTCTGTCTCGTAGAGATGAACGTACTTTGGTGCTAAAAGTGCAAATCAATATCAGAACAACAGCAAAGGACCTTGTGAAAATGCTGGAGGAAACAGGTACAAAAGTATCTATATCCACAGTAAAACTAGTTCTACATCGACATAACCTGAAAAGCTGCACAGCAAGGAAGAAGCCACTGCTCCAAAGCCACCATAAAAAAAGACAAACTTCGGTTTGCAACTGCACATGGGGACAAAGATCGTACTTTTTGGAGAAATGTCCTCTGGTCTGATGAAACAAAAATAGATCTGGTCAGCCATAATGACCATCGTTATGTTTGGAGGAAAAAGGGGGAGGCTTGCAAGCCGAACATCATCCCAACCGTGAAGCACAGGGGTGGCAGCATCATGTTGTGCGGGTGCTTTGCTGCAGGAGGGTCTGGTGCACTTCACAAAATAGATGGCGTCATGAGGATGGAAAATCCTGTGGCTATATTGAAGCTACATCTCAAGACATCAGTCAGGAAGTTAAAAATTGGTTGCAAATGGGTCTCCAAATGGATAATGACCCCAAGCATACTTCCAAAGTTGTGGCAAAATGGCTTAAGGACAACAAAGTCAAGGTATTGGAGTGGCCATCACAAAGCCCTGACCTCAATACTATAGAACATTTGTTGGCAGAACTGAAAAAGCGTGTGCGAGCAAGAAGACCTACAAATCTGACTCCGTTACACCAGCCCTGTCAGGAGGAATGGGTCAAAATTCACCCAACTTATTGTGGGAAGCTTGTGGAAGGCTATTCGAAACGTTTGACACCAAGTTAAACAATTTAAAGGCAATGCTACCAAATACTAATTGACTTGTCGCTCACAGTGGTGTCCTCAGGGGGGGGGGGTGAAATACCATTATAAAGTGGGAAAGTTGGATGAGCACTGCCTCATGGGTAGACCATCCCCAAACTGATAAGTCTTTGTGTCTCAGAGTTCTATCATCATACCAAGACCAATATCCTGAAAGCTACTGTATATGACTGAGATAGAGAAGCACTACAGCACGATCCAAGAAAACATGAATAACTAGACAAGCACTAGCCTACACATCCAGACAAAAGCCACCACTACTTTCCATTCTCTGGGCTGCTCTACCGCATACTGAGAAGACCTCAGAGAGCTCCCTGGCTAGCTACCCCAGGTAGTTCTCCTGATTCCTTCCTGCATCTAAACGCATCTCAGACCTAAGATAATGATCTCCCATGGCGACGGCACACGGTTTAGACGGAGCCAGAGCGAGAAACGTTTCATCCCCGCGCATTCCTCGTTAACTGCGGCGTGCTGTTAGTTTCCGTACCACTCTACTGCGAGACCCTACGAGCGTGCTGATGTGAGTCTTAAAACGATACGAGGAATGTTCCCCAAATGGAGTCAGCTGAGTGAGTCTTTGATGTTTCAAGCCACAATTACAGCTCAGAGTGCATTATTCTCCACAGAAGGAGACGGTCTCTAGGGTACACAAACACAGCTGGCGTAGCTTTCACCACCTAAGCTGGCAACGCTACCGTTCACAACTCAGACAGTGAAAAACAGCACCCTATTCTCAGGATCACAGTGTGTTCGTGTCTAGTTGAACAGTGATAGTGATCATTCTTCCTGACAGATATGATAGGCCGCAGCATTCTGGCGGATACTGTATGTAAGTGGCATGTGGTGCAGCTGGTCAAGCTGTCTCCATGATTGCTACAAATGTGGGATCTTGATTTGATCACTTTTTGCTGCTGACAATTTTCCGGCACCGTAGGAAATGCAGATAAGCTTCCTGGTTTACATAAATTCACAGAAAGTTCGTACTAACACCGTATTGCACTTTTCAAGTAGTCTAATTTTGGCCAGTTAACAGCCTAACCACCAATTTAATAATCATTACGGACTAATAGGTTAAAATCCTGTTGCTGCAGGATTATTTTGCTGCGACAATACTGGTCAAATTAAGATCCACATACACACGACATGGCCAAGAGTATGTGGACACCACTTCGAATTAGTGGATTTGGCTATTTCAGCCACACTCATTGCTGACAGGTGTATAAAATTGAGCACACAGCCATGCAATCTCCACTGACAAACATTGGCAGTAGAATGGTCCGTAATGTGACTTTCAATGTGACACCGTCGTAGGATGCCACCTTTCCAATAAGTCAGTTCATCAAATGTCTGCCCTGCTAAAGCTGCCCTGATCAACTGTAAGTGCTGTTATTGTGAATTTGAAACGTCTAGGAGCAACAACGGCTCAGCCGGCAAGTGGTAGGCCACACAAGCTCACAGAACGAGACTGCTGAGTGCTGAAGTGCGCACAAACACTCACTACTGAGTTCCAAACTGCCTCTGGAAGCAACCAAGAACTGTATATCGGGAGCTTCATGAAATTTCCATGGCCGAGCAGCCGCGCACACAAGCCTAAGATTACCGTCCGCAATGCCAAGAGTCGGCTGGAGTGGTTTAAAGCTCTCCACCAGTGAAAATGCGTTCTCTGGAATGATGAATCATGTTTCACCATCTGGCAGTTCGATGGATGAATCTGGGTCTGGCGGATGCCAGGAGAATGCTACCGGCCCCAATGCATAGTGCCAACTGTAAAGTTTGGTGGAGGAGGAATAATGGCCCTGGGCTGCTTTTCATGGTTCAGGCTAGGCCCCTTAGCTCCAGTGAAGGGGAATCTTAACGCTAGAGGATACATTTATATTCTAGACAATTCTGTGCTTCCAACTTTGTTTAAACAGTTTGGGCAAGGCCCTTTCCTCTTTCAGCATGACAATTCTGCCCTGAACCAAACAAGATCCATACAGAAATGGTTGTTCAAGATCAGTGTGGAAGAACTTGACTGGCCTGCATAGAGCCCTGACTTCAACCCCCTCGAACACCTTTGGAATGAATTGGAACGAGAGGCACGCAAGCAGGCTGTCAACCAGAATCTTCTTCCTGGCAACTGACAACTGACAATTTATTGCCTGTGATTGTTACCATGGCAATGAGATCGGAAGATTAGGAGGTTATCAGATGGAGTGTGCCTCCTGATAGCTACATATAGAAGCAACACATGATGTTACTGGCTCTTCAAGGTCCATAATCTCTCTGTGTGGCCAGGTGACCATCGCTATAGTCCTAGTCTATAGTTTCCTAGCGTGGGTGAGAATGGTCTTTGCGGAGGAACTCCCTCAGATTACAACCAGCAGTGAAATGAAGTCCTCCTACTCCAAGCTTTACCATGAGTGACAATCGTCATGAGGAGGTTGGATCACTCCACTGAGCAAAGTTCGACTCATGTTAATGTGGGATAGAGCCGGAGTTTACTGCTCAAGGGTAGAATATGAAGATGCCACGTTTGCACGTCCCTTGGCCTTTCTTTGATGTTTCTCTGTATGCTTTAAAAGCCTTTTCATCATCATCATCCACCACAGTGAAGGCTATAGAGTTGGTCCGACTCCACTCATCATGACTTTCATGCTGGATTTCATCATGCGACACTTAGAGGGCCTGGCAGGTTTAGAGTTGTCTCTCACTGGTTGGGTGGGTTGTCAATTTAGCAGTTAATCTCTATCACAAGAAATAACACTGATTAAACCCGTGGGATGTTGGAGGAAACGTGCTGGAATTAAAGAGGATGAGGGGAGAGGGGGGGAGGAGAGAAGGGGAGAGAAAGGGAGTAGAGAGGTAGGGGGAGATGCTCCTAATGACAGGCAGCAGAGCTGAATGAGAGAAGGAATAAGTTTGGCAGGCACTCGGAGTTGGGGGAAGTGAGACTGAGGCCCGACAGAGAAACTGGCCTTAATGGCCATGTACTCTTATAATCTCCACCCGGCACAGCCAGAAGAGGACTGGCCACCCCTCCGAGCCTGGTTCCTCTCTAGGTTTCTTCCTAGGTTTTCTTAGCCACTGTGCTTCTTCATCTGCATTGGTTGCTGTTTGGGGTTTTAGGCTGGGTTTCTGTTATAAGCACTTTGTGAAAAATGACTTTATAAATACATTTGATTGATTGATTGATTAATTGATTGAGAAACCATGGCCATTTCACTAGGAGAATATCAGGTTCTGTGTCAGGGAAGCAGACCACTGACAAACATGGCTTTTTTACAGGGATACACAGACACACTCACGCTCACAAACTAGTAGTTTTGGTAACAGAGAGAAAAGGGTGGCTCAAGTTTCAACGACCGGAAAACAAAACAGAAAATAACCAAACTACCAGCGTGCCTTTGCCAAGAAACAATCAACATTAATTTGATTATTTTCTCAGTTATAATATTAGTATCTATCCTGATGTCTAGTCACTTTACCCTGCCTTCATGTACATCTCTACTTCATTTACCTAATTAGTATCTATCCTGATGCCGAGTCACTTTACCCTGCCTTCATGTAGATGTCTACCTCATTTACCTAATTAGTATCTATCCTGATGCAGAGTCACTTTACCCTGCCTTCATGTACATATCTACCTCAAATACCTAATTAGTATCTATCCTGATGTCTATTCACTTTACCCTGCCTTCATGTACATATCTACCTCAAATACCTTATTATTATCTATCCTGATGTCTAGTCACTTTACCCTGCCTTCATGTACATATCTACCTCAAATACCTAATTAGTATCTATCCTGATGTCTATTCACTTTACCCTGCCTTCATGTACATATCTACCTCAAATAACTTATTATCTATCCTGATGTCTAGTCACTTTACCCTGCCTTCATGTACATATCTACCTCAAATACCTTATTATTATTAGTATCTATCCTGATGTCTAGTCACTTTACCCTGCCTTCATCTACATCAGTTATAATATTTTAGATTTAGCCAAATACATTTAAACTCAGTTTTTCACAATTCCTGACATTTAATCCTAGTAAAAATGCCCTGTCTTAGGTCAGTTAGGATCACCACTTTATTTTAAGAATGTGAAATGTCAGAATAATTGTAGAGAGAATGATTTATTTTAGCTTTTATTTCTTTCATCACATTCCCAGTGGGTCAGAAGTTTACATACACTCAATTGGTATTTGGTAGCATTGCCTTTAAATTGTTTAACTTGGTGTAACGGAGTCAGAATTGTAGGATCTTTGCTCGCACACGCTTTTTCAGCTCTGCCCACAAATGTTCTGTAGGATTGAGGTCAATATTTTGACTTTGTCCTTAAGCCATTTTGCCACAACTTTGGAAGTATGTTTGGGGTCATTGTCCACTTGGAAGACCCATCTGCGACCAAGCTTTAACTTCCTGACTGATGTCTTGAGATGTTGCTTCAATATATCCACACAATTTTCCCACCTCATGATGCCATCTATTTTGTGAAGTGCACCAGACCCTCCTGCAGCAAAGCACCCCCACAACATGATGCTGCCACCCCCGAGCTTCACGGTTGGGATGGTGTTCGGCTTGCAAGCCTCCCCCTTTTTCCTCCAAACATAACGTTGGTCTGAGTTTGAAGGTAGGCCTTGAAATACATCCACAGGTACACTTCCAATTGACTCAAATTAAATAAATTGGTCTAACAGAAGCTTCTAAAGCCATGACATCATTTTCTGGAATTTTCCAAGCTGTTTAAAGGCACAGTCAACTTAGTGTATGTAAACTTCTGACCCACTGGAATTGTGAAACAGGGAATGATGTGAAATAATCTGTGAAATCTGTAAACTTCCAACTTCAACTGTAGGTGACAGCGACATCTTGTTATCCTTTTTGTAACCACAAATACAGTACTGTATCTCCATGTCTATACTTACTGTAGGCAGTACAACAACAAAAAAATCAAATCCATCTTTTGGGAGGGGGGGGAGGGAAGAGGGGTTATTGTGCTAAACCTGCTTTCCAAATCTCAATCTGTTCTGTTCTTAGTTCTGCAAAACAGAGTACAATAATCATCCCTTGTGTTTCCTTGGCCATAATCACCATCATCGCTGTAACCCTGTTTCAATGAAGGCAGATGAAATGATAGATCCATGCTGTGCTGCTGGGATGTGAATGGACTGTTACAAGTTGTCTTGGGGTAAACAACCCAAAGCAACCAAGGTCAGTAATACGTCACTTAACAGATCCTATCAATCCATTTGAAGATGATCCGATACGTTTCTTAATATGTTTGTTGTCGCGTTTATCATGTAACACATGTTCTAACAGGGATTGAATGTCTGTCCTGAGGGATTATTGGTCCGGCTCGGGTTTTTCATTATCGAACTACTATATAAACTGTAAACAACCATATTATCAATAAGGGCGTAGGAAAAGAGACACGACCTCCCTCACACACTGTCTTGATTACACACAGTCAATCACTTCCCTTTATAAAGTCATCCTTGTAGGTAAAAAAAAAGGGGCCCAACAACTGCCACAGCCACAGATGCAATGGATCAAGACGATGTTGTTGAAAAGACGAGAGCGTGGAAAACGTGCAGGAAACGGGGATAAATGGTGAGGAAGCTTATGTCTGTGAGTCTGACGTCACACACGGCAGTCTTAAGCTATAACATTTTTCATATCTAAGCTCTTTATCCTATATGCACTTGGAATATGATTTGGTTTGACACCGTAAACAAACGGAATCCTCTTACTTGCGTCTTTATGGGGTCAGTCGGTGGGAAAAATAAATAGGCACAGTTCAGACAGAAGGGGTTAGAGAGAGGGAGGGAGAGAGACGCGTCTGCTAAATGACTCAAATGTAAAGTAAATGAGAGAGGGGGGGAGGGAGGGGGAGTCACTCTGGATAAGAGAGTCTGCTAAATGACTCAAATGTAAAGTAAATGAGAGAGAGAGAGAGAGAGAGAGAGAGAGAGGAGAGATGGAGAGATGGAGAAAATGAGAGTGAAGGAATGGGAGAGATATAAGTGTGTGGGTTAGCTGGTGTTCTGGTCTATGAGGTCCTAGTTCAGCTGATTTCCTCTTGGCATTAAATGATTAGGGCAAAGATGTCCTGTCCCTCCCTAAGGAATGAAGTCACAGTGCAGTGCACCTGAAAATCGGTCTAAGGCGTTTTCTTACCCTCAACTAAGATACGTTTCCCTCCTTCCCTTCTTCCTCCTACAACTGCAGTGCCCCCTAAACAGCAATGTGCCCACTCTTGCCTGCCTGGGCCTCGCATCATCCTCTGAAAATGACTCTGAGCTAGGCATGGATGCCTGTCTACTCGGAGGCCCTGATAAAAGTACAAATTTTCCACTTCAACTCTCTGATCTCCTGCTCCAGTCTGTTCCAGTCGGCTCCCAATCCACCCGCTAGAGATTAACCAGTCAGAGGGTGAACCATCCTCCCATCCTAATAACCACGGCACTGACAACAATCTACCCCCCAAAAGAACCCATCCCACTCCAATAGGCTGCTGAGAGAAAGTGTTGATGCTAACAAAATGGCTAGTAGAGCTGTTAGTAGAGCACGCGCCTGCTCCCATTGGAGTCTGGTTTATTTTCAATCACCCCGGCCCTCTCACATCTGAACTCTGCGGTCTCAGGAGTGGAGGGAGGCTGACAGGGACCGAGACAGCTCTTCTTCGCCTGGGGTTTGAACTCTCTGTCCTGAAGTGGGATGGATGTGTAGGGTGGAGTAGGGGTAGGGGGTAGGGGTGGAGGGAGGGGGGTGGGGACTCAGAGAAGAGGCACATCAATATCCTGTCATGCCTGCCTGGGAGCTCCATGGAAACACAGAGATAACACCAGACAGCCAAGTTTAGGTTCTCATTCTTCCATACGGAGAGAAAAACAACTGGGATAAGTTTGTTGCGATGGATTTGGCTTGGGGGGGGGGGGGTTTGTGTGGAATCACTGTCAACGCGTGGAACATTGTGGACGTTTGTACAATAATCACGAAACTGGAATTGAAGAGGTGCCAAGCAGAGTGCACCAGGCCTGGCCAATGTCTGTACCTCTAATGTTATTCAATGACAACCAGTAAACAGAAGTGGTCCTTGGAGGAACAGCCAGGCCTGACAGTTAAGAGGATGCTAGGTCAGAGATTGTAAGGCTAAGGCCAGATTGGAGTGGATTTAATCGCCTCAGTTTTGTTAATCAACAGCTCAAGAGAGAGTCAATTGTTGAAAGGTTAAGAGTTTTGCAGAGAATAGATTTCACCCGGATGACTTCCTGCTGCCCTGTCAAACTAATCATGCCTGGCTGGCAGTGCTTAAGGACACTTCCAACTTTTATTTGGCAATACTTCCTCTTCGCCACTGATTAATTTGGACCGTTGCCAAGAAACAACCTATGGGTGTTGATTATGAATGTGTAACAACTGCTGTTATCATCACTTTGACAAACAAGTTGCCTGTTGGCACTTACAGCTCTGCTGGCAAGTCTGATGGGACAAGGACAGCTTCCCAAAGCCATTCTATACTCAAGATCGTCTCAATATGGCATTTTTTTTTTAAGATGTCGGATAAAAAAATATCCATATTGACTCCTACTTCAGTTGCCGACACGTTTGCAAGAGTTTGGCAAGGAGAGAGTCTGACTTTGTGGACAACTTCCAGGCATTTCTTCTGTATTTGATTGAATATGCATTGAGAGTTTGATTCATACCTCTACAGGGAATTGAGGCACGTGTGGCGCTAGACTCCTCTCTCTGATACCCTCACTCAGCCAATCCTGGAGCCTGAGCACATTTAATTCAGCAAATCTCTAGTCTCGGAAATGGCCACCCTCTCCAATCTGATCTCTCCCTCTCATACAAAAGGACACAATACACATCTCTTATTGTTCTTCAAAACCATCTTTTCTCTCCCCTCTCCTTATTTTTGTCCGCTCCACGCATTTGCCTTCCCGGAGAGCTTCCACACAGGCTGAATATAGATGTGTCTTCACCTCCTATCACATCAAAGATAGCGGATCCCAGAGAGTAGGCTGTAGGGCCTATACCTCCCTCATCCACTACTGATAGTGTGCTGGCAGACATTCCACGACAGTGTGGTTGTGATGGCGCATTCAGCGTTTGTGCTGAGCCTTTAGTGGAATATCGACTGCTAAGTAGGCTAGATAACGTAAAGGTGTATGTGCCCTCCAACTAAAACAACTTCCCAGTAGAAACGAGTGCATTTGATCATGGCTCACAACACATGGCTCACATCCTCTTTCAAAACACGGATGCACGTTTCAGTGGTTTTAGTGTTTTCGTGCGCTATTGCTAAGGAGTTCTTTGACTATTGATCCAACAACCCTGAACCAATCTAGTATTCAGTACAGTGGAGCCTAACCACAGTACAGTACTACAAGACCGTTAGTCCTGTCAAAGCCCTCCACTGATGTTCAGTCTTGAAACAGGTGTGTGAAACTGTGAACGTGTGTGTGAGTTCTCCTTCTCTAACATAACCTCTGTAACTGAATCTGTATCCCCCAAAAGGATGGCAACATCACACCTTGGCCAAACCCCTCTGCCGCCACCCATCAAACTACTCTCTCCTTTACTCTCCCCTAGGCAGCATGTGAAGTGCGGGCATACAACTCACAATTATTCTTGTTGACGGGGTTCCAGTGTTAGAAAGGTGGGCGAAGTGATTAGGTTTGGGCTATTTTGGAGACTTCATATTTCTCAAATGGGAGGAAGGGCTTGTTGCCAATTGACCAGACCCCACAGACACTTACTGTACATACTGTAAATTGCCAAGGCTCTCGAAATTACCTATTCCAACCAATCACTGCCAAGGAATCACAGCAGAACAGAAGTAGACAGTCACACAGAATATAATTTCCTCTCTCACCCTCTCTCTTTCACACACTCTCACTCTCTCTCAGAACGGCACAGTCTAACCATCAGCAGCACACGCTACAGAAAAATCATCTAATTGGAAAAATCTACAGTGAGGCTCTGGGAAAGAAGAGAAGAGAAGGAAGAAAGGAAGTTAAAGTCACAGCTATCTGTGAGCCTTTGATCAGGAAGGCCCGCGGACTAGAGGCGATTCTCCGCAAGTTTCCTCTTAATCTCCTTAACATTCTATAAAACCAGCAGTCGATGTAGCAGCTAACTCAAGAAGAGCTTCACCCCCCAAGGTCGATTTACACCCATCCACCACACCAGAGTACCCACACATCGGATGCAATGGGATTCACATACACTCCAGTCAAAGTCAGTGAGTCAGTGTTCTAGAAGCTAGACTTAATTCATACTTACCTAAAAATACATAATTATCCACTTTGGAAAAATAAAAATGATATATGTGATCCCACAGGTCACCTTTGCCTTCTACCACATTAGGTGGATGTAAGGAAGCCTCGTCCAATGCAGAACAGCCCATAGAGCAGGAGCCTGTTTTTGTGAGTCAGCTTGATCTACAAGCACACTCCCTGGACTGGACGCTAGTCTTAGGCCTATGTGGAAGAGATGTTTTGCGAGAGAACCAAGAGGAAGGGTTGATAGAGCCATTTCTCTGAAAGCGTGTGTTTCAACCCTGTTGAGAACACAGGAGGTTGGTGACACCTTAATTCGGGAGAACGGGCTCGTGGGAATGGCTGGAGCGGAATGGGTGGAATGGTATCAAACACATCACACACTTGGTTCCCATGTGTTTGATGCCACTCCATTCCCTCCATTCCAGTCGTTATTATGAGCCGTCCTCCCCTCAGCAGCCTCCTCTGGTTGAGAAGCTGTGATGTTTCTGCCCCACCTCCAGCGGCATTTGAACTTTAAGTGTCACGTCTCTCGAAACAACTTCAGATTGTGTTTTTGGTTGGTGTGTGTTTTCCCTCGCGGGGAGTGTATTATGTCTGGGGAGAGCATGATGAGACAAGCGCCCAACAGAAACAGAAACGCTTTATGTCGTCAATCAACCTCGTGTACTGTAAATTATTTCTCATTTGGCCCCCAGGGTGAAAAATACCCAAACATAATGTGGAGGGTGTGGAATGCGCCAGTGGTTTTTGGTGCGGAAGCAATTGGGGCGCTACAATCGAGGTGCTGTACACGTTTTTCCATCTGAGCACTAATACTAACGTAGCACTCCCAGCTATGAGCAGTGATGAACTCCGCCGCCTACGGCACCAGCCTTCCATCTTCGTGTGAAAGCTATCGGATAGGGAGGGGGGAGGGTCTGACGTGTGGCTCCCGTCTCCCAGCGCTGCCTGCCAAATGATGCCAGTGCTCCCCTTCATCAGCCCAGTTGTCCTGGAGAGGGGCTGCCCCTGGCTAATGCTAAACCGCTAGCCAAGCAACACATCTGTGCAGCTGGGGCCCTCTGTGGTAACACAGTGCACACGCAGTGCCAACGGCAACCGGAGAGGGGAGAGGAGGAGGGGTGTGCCTCAGACTCTAAGAACTGGCACCAAAACTAAAACGGTACCTCCTCCCCCCTTGTAACCACGGCAGTGGCCAACAGAAACCAAAAACAGCGATGCCAGAGGAACCCCAGCCTGTTACTCCTTCTGGAATCCTCCTCCACTCTGTTTCCCCCTCTTTTCCCTTCTAAATGTGTGTTTGCTCCTATCTATTTTCATGGGATGTAATAAAGGCCGCTGTATAAATTGTGAAGATGAAGATGATTAATTTGCTGTAGCGGGATGGGATGGCTTCCCTCGTCTGGTCGGTTGATGGTTTGCTGTTTTATCCCCTGCTGGCTGTGTCTCACCGTTGTCTTTTTTTAAATTTTTACTGCTGATACATGAGAGGCATTTGTTCTGCTAGAGTAGTGCTGAGCTGACATTTACTTTTAGTTACGACCGTTTGTGCCTCCGCTTTCTACGTTTACGTCTTGTTGCAACACAAAAAAAGTATTATATTTACCAAATGACCAAAGAGGCTCAACCACCACCTGACCCAAATGATAGACAGGAAGACTAAACTCGCCCCACAAAACCACTGAATATAATTAAGCCGAATCCACTATAGAATTATAGGAAAGACAGATTGGAAGTAAATATTTACTTAGTCTTTCAATTGTTTGGTTCACTGGTTTAAGGATGGGAAACATAATCTTGTGCAATATCCAATTCCACTCGCTCAGTGAGGCTGGTGGCCTCAAAACAAAATGATTTCCGACCAGAAGACTTGAGAATGGCAAAAGCAAACGCTCTCGATCTCTGAAGCAGTTGCTGCTCATTCAGAAGTGGTTTTTTATTCTAATCATTCTTTACAGGATTCTACTCAAGAAAATCTGTCTAGTTAGATTACGGAATGCAATCTGCAGAGGGCAAGATAAAGTGGCAGCAGGTCACACTCAATATCTGAGCTTATGTAAGAACAAGACGTGGTGCGTCCGTCTAATATGTCCCCCCCCCCCCCTTCAGCCCTCCAAGAAGAAACAGTCCAACTTGCAGTCTTTTCATTCGACACAGGGACATAAAAAATGCCGCCACAGCAGACTCATATGAATTGGGAGTTTAATTTGTGTGAGTTGTTGAAAATCAAAAACGTCCAAATCCAACAGATTCCCTCTCTCCCTCCGTATCTTACTCTGTTCTCCATGTCATTACAATGCCATTTGAATACTAATGCTCTATAATATTCGCGCTGCATACTGCCTTCACAGCACATACAGTAACTATAACTTTAAAAAACAATAAAGTGTAGTATACAATACAGTACAGTATACATTCAGAATAGGCCATAAACACAATCTAGGAAATTCACAACTGTAACTGCCATTTCTACTCAGCACCTTTTTCACAAAAGCAATTTTCCGTACCGTGTGAGGGGAAAATGGCATGCAAATGGATGTTCTCTCATGTGTTCTCGATGAACAATCGCCTCAAAACGCAGCTCCGCAAATCACTTAATGCAGCAGGAAAATTGGCATTTCTGCTTAGTCTTAAACCGCCTAAGATGGAGTAGGAGATTGTCACAGTCTAATTCCGCACGCCACACTGTGCCAGAAAACACTCCAAAATATTTCAGCCATGATTTATGGATAAAAACCCAACACGAGCTTCTTCCGTTTGCAACGGCTAAATTATTTTTTGCATTATAGAAAGGGGGGAGAAAAATTCTCCTTGCCATTACCAGTGGATTATTGGCAGTTTGTGAAATCCCATCAGAAAGGAATTGGGTGGAAACAGATCACTGTGTGTTACATGCTCGAAAGAGGTCTGACTCTGCACGCTTCACAGCCAACCCCCTTCCACCACCCTTTCCTCTTCCCCCTCCTCAGCTTCAGTTTCCTAGCTGTTCCAGAGCTCTGGCCACTCCCGGGGGAATTAACCCTGCCATCATTATGGCAGTGAGGGTCACTGGCTATGTAGCATGTGTGGAAACACCAGCACAGAGACAGCAGCAGTCTACCCCGGCCCTGCCCCGCCTCAGGCTGCCTTACATCCCTACACACTACTGGCTCTCTGGTTTCCAGCCACACCGACTGGCTGGATCATCAGAGAGACACCAGTCAACTCACTTAATAAGGATGCTCCCTTAATAACAGGGTCAGAAGAACAGGACCCAATGGTACCCCTTTTTAGCCAAACACTCCCCTCAGAAAGGCCCTGGGAAGAATAACCTTCATAGTGGCTCTCAACCAAAGATATAAGAGTCCAAATACTCCCTGTGTATAAAAACATAGTTTGACAAGGGCACACAAACACACACACACACACACACACACACACACACACACACACACACACACACACACACACACACACACACACACACACACACACACACACACACACACACACACACACACACACACACACACACACACACACACTTCATCTTAATCAGAGGTAGATTCACAGAGGTGACAGACCTTGCCTCAACCATGAAGACAATTGCTTAGAGAGGCAGGCTGATCTCCTGGAGTGGCTAGCGCTACATCACACTCCCAGGGTGACACAGTTTAATGCTGCCTGCCCAGAACAATAGGCAGGCTGAGCTAGTCAGGCTGTAGAGGCTGGGGCGTCTGCTAGTGTAAACCACAGTATCACTTTTAATTGCAGTATTCTCCTCTCTAGCCATAGGAGAGGGGCTTCTCTGTCACGTTCAATCCGTGACCTGCCATACCCTCCTCCTCGCTGATCAAACAGATGGAGAATAACTGATTTGAGACATTCAGACAGACATTGAGACATTCATTTCCATCCAGGGTACTGGGTTGTGCCACAAAAAGAGTGACCTTTGATATTTTAAGTAGAAATTGTGCACCAATATTGATTTTTAAAAGCCTGTTATTTTAAATGAAGTGCCCTTTAATATAGACCACACGGAGAATTCAATAAATCAGATTTTTAATATGAATTAAAGGCTTGCTAAAGTGCGATATTTCAGCATTCTAGGGAGATTTCAACCATCCCAATCAAAACAAGTTTCACCGTCATTGTAAAAGTTTAGTTATTTTGTTGCTTTCGCAGAGTAATTTCTGAAGATAATTATTTATTATTATGTGATTCGTGATTCATTTACAACTGTCCCTCATTTTAAGGTCAACCCTGTTACCCATAGATACAGGCTACACATGTTTTATATAATTATTTTGGGGGGGTGAAGCTTGCATTTAATAGCCACTCCCTGTTGCGTACAACAAGCGCGCAACAAGAAGTTTATGGCTGATTTTAAATGAACCCTGTTATGGTCCACCGTGTTACTTTATTTGGGACTTTATTCAACCTTTTGAGATGGGAAAATGTGTTTTTTATGAAGTTGACAGAATGACGATATTTTATGAAGTTGAACTTTATGACAGAATGATAATATTGGGTGAAATCAAAACATTTTTGGGACCAATGTACACTTCTCAAAGGGCACCGAATTGGTGGACGACGACTACCATTACTATAAACAGCAATAAGTCGTACGGGGTTAGCAGGCTACCAGCCTCATCTCTCATAGCACAATGGGAAGGGAAGTATACAGTCCTTGGAATCATGGAAACAGTGCGAGGGGCTAAACATGGGATTATGTGAATTGGCAAAAAGGTGTAGGGGTAGAAAGCGGCGGGTCGAGCCGGTGGGGTTATCCCCGTCTGTGTTCCAGTTTAGTACTGTGCTGTTCTGAGTTGTAGCGGCGCTAACACTTCCCAGAACACACTACAATAGTTTTAATCCCGCCAAATAAAACAAGATCCTGAATTCTCACTCCGTCTCGCTTCTGACTTGGCTCTCTGCACGTCTGCAATAGTACTCACATAAACGAATGCACACACACACACACACACACACACACACACACACACACACACACACACACACACACACACACACACACACACACACACACACACACACAGTCTGACCAGGGCAATGCAATCACAAGGCCGAGGAAGGAATCGTGGAACGGGAATGGCTTCAATAACGTAGGGTTTTCTATGTGAGACAAGCACCTTTCTCCAACCCCCCCCCCCCAGTCCTGTAGTTCCAGGAGATTCAACCTGACATCAGTGAGAGATTTACGAGGTGTAGATGGAGGGCTATTTTCGCAGAGACACTCAGGCCTATCAATGTGATGCAGAGGAATATCAATCATGGACTGAGAGATTCCCCCTACTGTATTCAACAGGTTTGAACCCAGTCTGGGGAGGAACTAAACATTGTGCTGCTGAGAATATAATGTAGACTATAATACACCTCTATTTGTCTTTAAACAACATTATTTGATTGCTTTTCTCTCACACAGTTCCAGCCTAAACGTATCCTGAAGGTAAAAAAACAAGCTAAGTAAAACATTCAGAAATGGCACCCAGCACCAAACAGAGAATAGATAGAACACAATACAGCAGAAGCTCATTTGCAATTTAAGAGTCCGTTCTAAACATCCGATTAGGGATGAGGCTACCAGGGTCCGGTTAAGTGGATAAGTGCTGAAACACAGTGTTATCCTTTTCACACAATTGTGCCAACCCGGAGTCCGGGACCATACAGTGCTGGCTTGGGCTCAGATATTTCATTTTCACATTGTTCTTTCCAGCATCCCAGGATGAGTAGCCAGGACAGCGTAGTACATCTCGGTTTGGCTCAGCCGGCTTGGCTCAATAGTTGTGAAAAGGGTACATATTTTCACCCCTTCTATCCAAACTATAACCAAAGGGCCTGGCCCTGTTCTCCACTTGCTGTTCTGCCTTGGAGCCTGTAGCAACACTATCAGCTCGTTCCATCTGTAGCCCGCAGCAAGTGTAAAATTGAGCTGCTTGAAAGTCGTCTGATATCGATATGAGGCACATTAATTCCAGTAATGCTAAGTATGTGACCATTTCATATGGCTACATGGAGCTGGTGTGGCATTACGCTGAGTAGAGATACAGCCTGCTAGTTAACGTGGCGGTCAGGGTCATGAACAGGTCTATCTATCGGCTGTATCTCTACGGGAGATGAACAATTAGCTTCTTTCCGATAGGAGCCAGTGAACAGAATAGCAGAGTTTAGTAGAGTTCATATTGGCTTCATCACAGAGATGTTGTACCTCAACTAAATGACGCATTTCCCTATTTAAGATCAGCATTAAAAAAAGGTGTCAGAACTTGTTAACACCAGTTATGGTAGTGCAATGAGAGGTCTAAATGACTGAGGATATATCAGCAACTGAAAGCACCTACTAATTTAATCCTCAAATTGATTTATGTTTTTGTTTTGACTGTGAGGAAAAATATGTCTTTATGCTTCTGCATAAATATGTGCGTTTGATTGAAGCACTACGGAACGTGAACCACCACTATAGAGCTCACCCTGACACCACTTTAAAGAGTTACACACATCCTCAAATGCTCTCTCACAGAAACACTCAAACCCGGGAAAAAAATCATAGGTTTTACCCAAAGAGAAAAGTCATCTTCGGATAACAGTGTTAGCTAAAATACATTTGTTACTTCACAGCCAGATGCTAAAACCACATTAATTCCTAATCTCTCTGGGCTTGCAGAGAGAGAGGGGAAAGGGGTGGGGTGAGTGCGCGGAGGGATGCAGAGAGGAGGGGTATAGGTAGGTCCTACACCTACAGGCTCCTCCCCAGCGCTTGGCCATTGTGGTTGACAGAGATCGATAGATCATGTCAATAGATCATTAGACAATCCCAGCGCTCCCGAAATAACATAGGATTCATAGTGGCGATAAGACCCAAGATCAATCCTGGACGGGTGGATGGCGGTGGAGGAGGAGGCACTATGCCCTGTCACGGTGGTGACACTGTGCGCTGTTTGGGCATTGGGTGGGAGGGGCTGCATGGGTGACAACGTGACCGTGCCAAATCTCTCCAGCATGAGCTCATCAGAGCGTGTGTAGCTAGGCCAGTGGTTGGCTGCCTCTCTCTCTCTCTCTGTAGGTGGGGCTCCTAGATTGGCCAGACCAACAGGATTTGGGTTGGGACTGGGAGGGGTGGTGGTGGGGCCATATGGGGTGAGGCTTGGAGGACTTGGAAAGGGGGGGGGGGGTTTGGGGGTTCGAAAAAGCTGTGGCCTCAACTGACTAATGGAACGGCACAATCGGGATAAACACAAAGCTATTAATGATAAACACATAACCCTTAAATGCTAAAGCTAGTAATGAGTTTAACGTCCCTTTTCATTCCACTAATACAGATGATGACTGCTGCCGCTAACTCATTAACATCAATTGTGATGGTGGAACAAACATCTTTAATGGACGGCATTACTCTATCTGCCTCTGCCTCTGCCTCTGGGCGACTGAAGCAACATAATGCATGGAATCGCAAAAATATATATTCTATCAGATAAGAAGACAGCAAAAAATATAATTTTGGCTTATGCACACATACAATCACAATTGTTGTTGGTTAAATTAAGTAAACTCACCCACCCCCAAAATTGCTGGGTTAAAAACGACCCGGTGCTGGGTAAATAGTGGACAGAGCACACATTGGGTCATTTAGCAAATGATCCACAGGCTCAGATCAGAAGACTGGAGGCATAGCTTAGTAGGGGTGTGGCTTTTAAATAGTTATTACTGGCCATCTGTGAGAGTAATTTCCCGGTTAATCTGTTCTGTTGTATTGTCAACACATGTTTTATATCTTAATGAGGCTTAAACAAGTGTCTATGCATGTCCCAATGTTGGGATAGTTACCACTTTGATATTTTAAATAATCATTATATTAATTGTATCTTACAATATCATGTGCAAAAATATTAAATGGAAACTTTAAATTTGCAGTGTATAAAATAACATGACAAACAGGAATGACATTTACTCTCACGGATGGCCAAAAATACCTTTCTGAAAGCCATGTCCCCAATAGGCCACGGCTCCTGAAAATAACCTATGGATTACATTGTAAAATACCCATCTGCTTGACCAACCCAGCATTACCGTCAACAAAAATCCAACTGATGATTAAATTAACCCATGTTTGGGTAATCCAAGGGTGTGGCCCATTAGAGATATGGCTTTCAGATAGCTTTTTTCAGCCACCTGTTCTTTTTCCTTCACATTACATATTTTAATATAAAATTAATAATGTTATTATTCAAATATTAGAACAATGTGTTAACTATCCCAACATTGGGATAGGCACTTAAGGATCTCATCATTTTGTGTAAACCTTATTAAAAAAACTACAAAAGCATCGGAGCGCAATCTTAACATGTGTTGACAATATAACAGAACAGGTTAACCGGATTGACATTTACTCTCACGGGTGCCCAAAAATAACCATGCCTCTTCTAAGCCAAGCCAGTCTTCTGAACTGACCTTTGGATCATAGCTCAATAACCCAGCATAAACAACCCAATTTAAATAAAACAATGGGTTGTGTGTTCTGTCCAATATTTACCCGAATTGGATTCTTGTTAACCCAGCATTTTGTAGAGTGCACACTCTAAAAATAAAATCCTGAGTTGTTTGGTTTACCGAACTGCTGTGTTTCAGATGTTGGGTCACTTATTTGGGTTATTTTCTTTGAAAACTGCTGAGTTATTGATGCTAGATGCTGTGTTACGATTGCTGGGTTATTTAGATATGAAGACTGGAGGCGTCGTTTAGTAGGGGCGTGGCATTCAGATAGTTATTTTAAGCCACCCATGAGAGTAAATCCCATTCCTGTTCATCTGTTCTGCTGCATAGTTATCACATGTTAAGTTTGAATAGTGACATTTTTATAGCTTCAATGATGCGTCCCTAAAAGCTTACGCAAATCCCATTCTTGCGATACAATAAGGTTGTATACCTTATTATAAAAGAGAGCCGCACACTCTGAGCGTGCGGCTCTCTTTTATTTTCAAGTGTTCTACTCTGCTAGCTAGCACCTCGCCTAAATAGGTGTGCGTTTCTTTTTCTTCTAGATTGCATACCTGTCATAAATAATTGTAATGTTATAGAAGAATGTAAAACATTTGGGGAGGCATTTGTAGTACGTAAACGTCATGAACAGGAATGACATTTAGTCTCATGGGTGGCCAATAAGATATAAGTGAAAGAAAGGCCCCTGAAAATAACATAAGGATTATATTAAAAAAGAATCCAGCTGCTAGATCAACCAAGCATGAGAGTTGATGGTTAAATTAACCCATGTTTGGATATTCCCAAAACCCAACTTGTTGGGTTATTCACACAACCCAATTGGCTGGCTCAAAATAACCGAACATGAGTTCTGTCCACCATTTCATCTGCGCTGGGTTACCAAATAACCCAATCTGGGTCGTTTTTTTTAGCCTATCATTTTTTACAGTCCAGTTTTATGCTTGTGGGGCAAAAATCTAAAAAAGGGCATTTAAATACAATTTCTATGACTGACTGTCAATCCATGCATCACCATTGGGATCATCTGAGCGGTCAAGGCCTTTACCTTCCTTTTTCATACAAAGTGTACCCAACATTTGCTTTAAATCATAGCAACATCAAATCCCCCTCAATCAAGTTGAAGGCCATTCCAGAACAGTACATACCTATTTTTATTGAAAAAATGATAATTAAAAAAGCAGTTCCTCATTACAGCTCTGTATGCAGGCCTTATACAAAAACAAAGAGAGGCCCTGAGACCATGTTTCCTGCCCCTGCCTGACTCCGCTGTGGGCCCTTCCTGTGTCAGGCCCAGTTGGAGTGAAGGGATGCGCCATGCGTGGGAAGGGGTGGAGGAGCGCCACACGGCACGCGCAGACTCCACCCTAAACAGGAACAGCCCGCCGGCCCCATTGGACATCTGTTTTCACAGGTGTGCTGCCCCGATGTGATTAAGATTGGCGATACGCTCTCGAGATCCGGGCCGCACTGTTACGCCACGCAGCACTCTGTTGAGAAGGGCAGCAGTGTGTCAGACGCATGAAACAGTTGTGTTGTTTTGGGCCAGATGGAGACGAGAGGGAGAGCGAGCGAGAGGGAGGGTGAGGGCGGCGGAGGGGGGATTATGCAAGTAATGTTCAGATAAAGCACAAGGCCTCCTCATTGCAAACAACTCTTGGGAGAAACATTATTTATTTAAAGGAGTGTAGGATTATTCCAAAGGAAGCAGAGATGCAGATTATGTTCCCTTTTCAAATGTTCAAAGTGAAGGAGAGATCAAATGAAAGGATAGGAACATATCACCCAGGGGAACATGGTGTTTATAAATACCACAACAATCACACTGAAAACCGTCCATGGTTGCAACCCTGTAGATATCGGGCCTACTCTGAAAGGATTGCTTTCAGCCCTTGAAAAAGCCTATAGGATATAGGTGGGCAGTAGTTTTGGCAGGAGCACTGTTGCTCGTGGTACCCAATGCTACAACGTGCCTGCTGCTCCCATGGCAACGAGAAGAGATTGCTTTCCTTTCCACACTCCACCAGGCCACTTCATGCTTTAATGTAAAGTGACAACTTGCCAGAATTAATTTGTGTGTTGAAAAAAAGTATTGAAAATTAAATTCGAAAAAAAATAAATAAATGAAAATGCAATTTTCTTCTATTTCTCTTTGCTCCCCCCCAAACACATAAATCTCCAGTGGTTTAGAGAACTTTCAGCCTGTTGGAGTGGTCCCACTCCCCGACTACTACAAGGCAGCGACAAGAAAATCTTTAACGAACGAGAAAGCAATTTCATTTCACAGCAGATAGAAGTAGAAGTGGCGGGGGAGAGTCACCCTCTGAAGAGAAATGGAAGCCTTGGATGAAAGCAGCTCACCTAAAACTCCAAAGATATCTCCAGAAAGAGGAGCAGACAGGTTTAGCACCAAATGGTATATGAGGTGGGACTTATCTAGCTGTGACACTGACAACTGCCAGCAACAGTATGTTATTAGGCCTAGTTTGAATGCGTCGGTCTTTCTCAGGCATATGAACTCTGTAAAACTCCACACCTTCATTACAGGTCTGAAATAACTGAATTGCTATATCAAACAAGTGTGTAGGTGTGAAACAAGTCTATAACTCAGTTTATTGGCTAATCCCATTCTTAATTATACTATTACTGTGACTGCATGCTTCAGACAAAAATCTCTTATAGCCGTGGAAAAGTCTGGAAATGCCTGTGGTTCTCTGAAATGTGAAGTTGGAATATGTGAAGCTTGCATGGACAGACATTCATTCCCCTGTTGTGAGTGAATAAATACAGTATAAGTTAACAATGCTACCGAAGATCAGGATAAACAGCTTCCTGTCCTTATGACCTATGAAGTAAGTTACCACACACACACACACACGTTATTGGGAGTATATCCAAACTTTGTTTATCTGACAGGGATGGTGAGTTGAACTCTGACCTCTCGTTATGGTGGGGAAGTGACATATGCAGAGAGATGATCCATGCCCGTGTTTTTTTGTTGCGCGAGACTCCTCTCTGTGATACCACATGTGCGGAGAGGGGCCCTCACTCAGCTAATCCTGGAGCCTGAGCACATTTCATTCAGCCAATCCCGAGCTTTGGAAATATAACACAGCCATATAACCCAGAGTTGTGGGAACAGTTGATTGCTTCTGCTTCATGGCTTTGCTCCACTTGTCCACCCTCTCCAATCTGCTCTCTCACTACGACTCCTGGCAACATGTCTTGGCCAGTTGATTGATTGACTGTCTCTCTCTAATTTATTTATTTATATATATATATATATACACACACACAGTGGGGCAAAAAAGTAATTAGTCAGCCACCAATTGTGCAAGTTCTCCCACTTAGAAAGATGAGAGAGGCCTGTAATTTTCATCATAGGTACACTTCAACTATGACAGACAAAATGAGAAATAAAATCCAGAAAATCACATTGTAGGATTTTTAATTAATTAATTTGCAAATTATGGGGGAATTATGGTTCTTTCATCACATTCCTAGTGGGTCAGAAGTTTACATACACTCAATTAGTATTTGGTAGCATTGCCTTTAAATCGCTTAACTTGGGTCAAACGATTCAGGTAGCCTTCCACAAGCTTCCAAAAATAACTTGGGTGAATTTTGGCTCATTCCTCCTGACAGAGCTGGTGTAACTGAGTCAGGTTTGTAGGCCTCCTTGCTCGCACACACTATTTCAGTTCTGCCCCAAAAAATTCTATGGGATTGAGGTCAGGGCTTTGTGATGGCCACTCCAATACCTTGACTTTGTTGTCCTTAAGCCATTTTGCCACAACTTTGGAAGTATGCTTGGGGTTATTGTTCATTTGGAAGACCCATTTGCGACCAAGCTTTAAATTCCTGACTTATGTCTTGAGATGTTGCTTCAATATATCCACATAATGTTCCTACCTCATGATGCCATCTATTTTGTGAAGTACACCAGTCCCTCCTGCAGCAAAGCACTTCCACAACATGATGCTGCCACCCCCGTGCTTCACGGTTGGGATGGTGTTCTTCGGCTTGCAAGCATCCCCCTTTTTCCTCCAAACATAACAATGGTCATTATGGCCAAACAGTTCTATTTTTGTTTCATCAGACCAGAGGACATTTCTCCAAAAAGTACAATATTTGTCGCCATGTGCAGTTGCATACCGTAGTCTGGCTTTTTTATGGAGTTTTTGGAGCAGTGGCTTTTTCCTTGCTGAGCGGCCTTTCAGGTTATGTTGATATAGGACTCGTTTTACTGTGGATATAGATACTTTTGTACCGGTTTCCTCCAGCATCTTCACAAGGTCCTTTGCTGTTGTTCTGGGCTTGATTTTCACTTTTCGCACGTACGTTCATCACTAGGAGACAGAACACGTCTCCTTCCTGAGCGGTATGACGGCTGCGTGGTCCCATGGTGTTTATACTTGAGTGCTATTGTTTATACAGATGAACGTGGTACCTTGTGAACCAGACTTGTGCAGGTCTACAGATGAACCAGACGTGTGGAAGTCAACAATTGTTTTTCTGAAGTCTTGGCTGATTTCTTTAGATTTTCCCATAATGTCAAGCAAAGAGGCACTGAGTTTGAAGGGAGGCCTTGAAATACATCCACAGGTACACCTCCAATTGACTCAAATGATGTCAATTAGCCTATCAGAAGCTTCTAAAGCCATGGCATAATTTCGTGACATTTTCCAAGCTGTTTAAAGGCACAGTCAACTTAGTGTATGTAAACTTCTGACCCACTGGAATTGTGATACAGTGAATTGTAAGTGAAATAATCTGTCTGTAAACAATTGTTGGAAAAATGACTTTTGTCATGCACAAAGTAGTTGTCCTAACCAACTTGCCAAAACTACAGTTATTTATATTTAACAAGACATTTGTGGAGTGGTTGAAAAACAAGAGTTAATGACTCCAATCTAAGTGTATGTAAACTTCCGACTTCAACTGTATATATATATATATATATTATATATATTTGTTATATATATTTGCTAGTGCAAAAACACAGAACGTTGGCTAGGTCCAAACACATCCCAGACAGATGGGAGGCAGAGTGAGATCAGAGAAACCCTCTTCAACTCCTCTATCCTCCTCCACTCGTCTCTGAGGGGCATCAGTATCGGGGCTCCGGGGGGCCTATAGAACAAGACAAAATCCCTAATGGAGAATTCAGCAGCTCTAACAAGAGTATCAAAGTGGCGCATCAGTCAGAGGATATCTACAACTAAACGTCTGTGAGAAAACCCTAGAGGAAAGGACAACTAGCCAGCCCAACTGGCAGCCTGTAGAGTGGGAGGTGGTTCTCTCCCTCCCTCCCTCCCTCCCGTAACGGAACCCAATGACTGAGGGGAGAAAACTAATGACATGGAAATGTGTCTTGTATGGACGTTTTTTAAAGCCACAATTTGCCTTGCCGGAGTGTGTCGCTCGTAAAACATTGCCAGAGTAGATTAATTGATACCATCTAAAGGCCAACTGAGCTCAATTTATGAAGCAGGCCAGGGTGCTGCTGCTGTGAGGTCGGGAGCACAGAGGAGACAGACAGAGAAAAATGACGGGTTCTTTTATTTTTTTATTTTTACGGGAGACAGATTTCATGTCTTTATTTGGCATGCGTCCACTTTACACTCTTGGCTCTCCCCGGCACCTCAGAGGAGGCCGGGGTCAAACGGAGTGCAGGGGAGTTTTAGTTTTACAGTGCTCACCGGGGGTGAGGGGGAGCGGGACAGCTTGCTCAGCACTTGATAGATACACAGCAGAAAAACTAAACTTCCTCTCAGCATGACTGACTGACTGACTTGAGCAGCAGATCTACTGGGTCACATAAGACAGACAGCCATGTCTTCAGACTACTGGTCCAATGCATGGAATGAAAAGCATTCCAAAAGTGGGAAGCGTGTACAATGTGTCTGTTTTCGTCGAGTTACTTTGGATTTCTCAGTCTAGGTAGTTTCTCATATACCGTGAAGAAGTCAATCAAGAGTGATGGCTGACTGAGACTGCTCAGCTGGATGGATACACTTCCCTACTGACTGATGACAGATTTTCATTCTTGAAAGTTCTATTGATGAAGATGTCATTGTGCTTTGGAGATAAACGCTTTCTTTGTCTATTCCTGTGCCTTTTTCAGGCCCTTGCAGAAGCCAAATGTGGGTGTGAAGCGTAGGGGGAATAGTGTCTGTTCTGTGTATGACACACCCGTCACAGATTGCAGAGTTGGCATGGCACGGCGGGCACAGACTGCAGACCCGGGAACTACCCTCTCTGCCCCATCTTGAGGCCTCCAGTACACACCAGAGAGAGCTGTCACTATCGTACCGCACTCTGCCTTTCCCAAAAGACAACAGCAGCACAGACACTAGCCTCGGTAGACAACAACTCCGACAAACAGATAAACGCATGGAAATAGATGGAAATAACCGAGTGATCACAAGGGGATAACAACAACGGAACGGGCGGAAGGCATGGGAGGCTGGCAGTGGTCCATACATAGACAGCTGGCACGGCATCCTCCACAAACATGGCTAAGCCAACGGGATGGGAGCACTTTCCAGTGAAAGGGAGAGAGGGGGAGAGAAAGAGAGAGGAGAGATGAGAAAGAGCGAGAGGGTGCGAGGGGGTGAGAGATAGGGAGTGAGTAGGGAGTGTTGTAATGATAACGCATCTCGGTCTTCAACTCCCGTACTAATTAACACAGTTCCTGCAGAGCTAGTGGTGCACACGGTACCCAGTCACAGTCGGGGTGGGGGGCTCGGTCAACAGTGACGGCACAGGTTATGGAAAGAAGGGAAACAGGGAGATAGGGATGAAGGGAGGGGCAGAGAAAATGTAAGAGGGGTGTGGGGTGAAGGAAGGGAGGGAGGGAAGGCGGGTTGGGGGAGGGCAGAGGAGAGGAGACGTTCGGCGCGGTCTGGAGGTGACACTGTAGCCCGTCCATCTGGCGGTTGGAGAGATGGAGACGGATGGGTTTGGAGAGCAAGGACCATAAAGCCCTGTTCTGCTTGGTCCGGGGAAGGAAGGAGAACAGGAACAGAGGAGGGAAGGAGGAGAGGAGTAGAGGAGAAGGAAGGTGGGGGGGGGCAGGCCCAATGAGCCGGCACTGCTCCGGTCACAACACCACAGACACAAATCCGCCGGTTCTGACTCATTACCTCCCCAGGACCATAAATCAGACAGCCAGGCAGGGGATAGAAACAGAGAGAAAGAGGGAGAGAGAAGGAGAGAGGAAAAGAGAGAGTGAGAATGAGAGGGAGTGAGAGAGTGAGTGAGTGTGAGAGAGAGAGAGAGAGAGTAAGAGAGAGTGCGCGAGAGAAATTGTGCGAGAGGGAGAGAGAGAGAGAGAGCGAGAGGGAGAAAGGGGGTGAGACATGGGGAGAGAGGATGGAAAGAGGGAGAGAGGGTGTTGTGGTGGTAGATAAGCGCCTCTTCCCCCTCAGGAAGCTAAAAGGATTTGACATGGGCCCTCAGATCCTCAAAAAGTTCTAGATCTGCACCATTGAGAGCATCTTGACTGGCTGCATCTCGGCTCGGTACAAAAACTGCAAGGCACCCGACCGTAAAACACAACATAGGGAGCAGATCACTGGGGCCGAGCTCCCTGCAAGCCAGGACATTTATACCAGGCAGTGTCAGAGGAAGGCCCCAACAAATTGTCAAAGACTCCAGCTCCATAGAATATTCCACTGCTACAAGCCATAGAATATTCTCTAACTGCTAAACAGGACTGCTAAACAGGACTGCTAAACAGGACTGCTAAACAGTACTGCTAAACAGGACTGCTAAACAGGACTGCTAAACAGGACTGCTAAACAGTCTGGAACCAACTAAACAGGATCAGGACTGCTAAACAGGACTCCTACCCCCAAACCATAACACTGCTAAACAGGACTGCTAAACAGGACTGCTAAACAGGACTGCTAAACAGGACTGCTAAATAGATGATCAAACACACACACTGGACTCTACCCACACTGAAACCCCAACACACACACACACACACTGGACTCTACCCACACTGACACCCCAACACACACACACACTGGACTCTACCCACACTGACACCCCAACACACACACACTGGACTCTACCCACACTCTCTTACACTGACACCCCAACACACACGCACTGGACTCTACCCACACTAACACCCCAACACACACACACTGGACTCTACCCACACTGACACCCCAACACACACACACTGGACTCTACCCACACTGACACCCCAACACACACACACACTGGACTCTACCCACACACACTTACACTGACACCCCAACACACACGCACTGGACTCTACCCACACTAACACCCCAACACCCCAACACACTGGACTCTACCCACACTGACACCCCAACACACACAAACACACACGCACGATCACCATGCGCAATGGCAAGTGTTGGCTGGAGTGGTATAAAGCTTGTCGCCATTGGACTCTGGAGCATTGGAAACAAGTTCTCTGGAGTGAGGAATTACGCTTCACCATCTGGTAATCCGACTGACGAATCTGAGTTTGGCGGATGTCAGGAGAACACTACCTGCCCGAATGCATAATGCCAACTGTAAAGTTTGGTGGATGAGGAATAATGGGATAATGGGATATTTTTAATGGTTCGGTCTTGGCCCTTTAGCTCCAGTGAAGGGACATCTTAATGTTACAGCATGACAATGCCCGATGCACAAAGCAAGGTCCATACAGAAATGGTTTGTCGGGATCCATATTAAGACGCGTGATTTTGGAATGAAATGTTAAACCAGCAGGTGTCCACATACTTATGGTCACGTAGTGTAGCATGCGCAAACATGCATTCTGATCCCACACTAGAGCTGGGACGATAAAACTGAAAATGACCGACGCCTACATTTCGAAGTCCTACCGAGGCAATTTTGCATATGTTGGTAACTTTTGGTGACCACACAATGTCGGTGATTACACAACAACTCCCTATGCAACGCACTCACAGATGGGATGAAATAACAGATGCCATAATGTAACACATCGCAAAAGACATGGCCCCAGATTCAATAGTCAAGAAGATGGTTCCCACTCTGGACAAGAAATACAAAATGCCATGTAAGAAACAGAGCTGAAAAATGCCATGTTTTAGAGCTGAAACAGGTGCACTATTTCGCAATAACAACTGGAGCCCTTACGTGTCATTGACACTGCACTACATCAATGCCCGACTGGAAGCTGCGCAGCAGGTGCTTGCAAAGGGAGCCTGCCTACTTTCCAGAAGACCACACTTGGGAGATAATAACCCAGGCCAGGGAATGTGGGACTTGCTAGCAGCCTGGGATCAGCCGGAGGAGAAGCAGCTGTGTGTCGCAACAGAAAGTGGGGCAAACGTTGTGAAAGCCTCCTACCTAAATGGATGGACGATGTTGCAGTGTTTTGGCCATCGACTTCACCACGCCATTGGTATGTCCAGTCAAAAGGTTGGAGTTTCTAACATTGTAGAATAATAGTGAAGACATCAAAACTATGAAATAACACATGGAATCATGTAATAGCCAAAACTGTTAAAGAAATATATTTTATATTTGAGATTCTTCAAAGTTGCCACCCTTTGCCTTGATGACAGCTTTGCACACTCTTGGCCCGTACTGGTCCTTACTGAAGAGCCCAGTGAATTTCAACTCTAAGTGCTGTTATTGTGAAGTGGAAACATCTAGGATCAACAATGGCTCTGCGAAGTGGTAGGCCACACAAGCTCACAGAACGAGACCACTGAGTGCTGAAGCGCGTAGCGCCTAAAAATCGTCTGTCCTCGGTAGTAGCACTCACTGCCGAGTTCCAAACTGCTTCTGGAAGCAACATCAGCACAATAACTGTTTATTGGGAACTTAATGAAATGGGTTTCCTTGGCTGAGCAGCCGCACACTAGTCTGAGGTTGCCAGGCGCAATGCCAAGCTTCAGCTGGAGTGGTGTAAAGCTCGGCGCTACATTGGATTGTGGAGCAGTGGAAATGATTTCTCTAGAGTGATGAATCACACTTCACCATCTGGCAGTCCGACAGATGAATTTGGGTCTGGCGGATGCCAGGAGAACACTACCTGCCCCGAATGCATAGTGCCAACTGTAAAGTTTGGTGGAGGAATATAAATGGTCTGTGGCTGTTTTTCCTGATTTGGGCTAGGCCACTTAGTTCCAGCGAAGGGAAATCTTAATGCTACAGCATACAATGACATTCTTGACGATTCTGTGGCAACAGTTCGGGGGAGGCCCTTTCCTGTTTCAGCATGACAATGCCTCCGTGCACAGAGCAAGGTCCATACAGAAATGATTGGTTGAGATCGGTGTGGAAGGACTTGGCTGGTCTGCACAGAGCCCTGACCTCAACCCCATCGAACACCTTTGGGATGAATTGGAACGCTGCCCTGGCTCAGTGTCCGACCTCACTAATGCTCTTGTGGCTGAATGGAAGCAAGTCCCTGCAGCAATGTTCCAACATTCCCACAGCAAAGTTCCAAAAATCTAGTGGAAAGCCTTCCCAGAAGAGTGAAGGCTGTTATAGCAGCAAATGGGGGACCAACTCCATATTGATGCCCATGTTTTTGGAATGAGACGTTCAACGAGCAGGCATCCACATACTTTTGGCCACATAGTGTATCTTTATTCTGCATTGTTGGAAAGGGACCTGTTAGTCTACACCTGTTTTTTTAACGAAGAATGTGACAAATCAAATTAGATTAGATTTGATTTAAAGGGCTCTTCATTTGGACCCACTGCTTCTAGATCCAAAGATCAACCAGAACTCAACCAGAACTCCCTCCATACTGTTACCCCACCAGTGAATTACTAGCCCAGCCATCTGAGGCCTAGCTGCATGATGAACGTACACCACAGTCAGACAGCTGACAGAACTCCACTACAGTATGTTTTGAACCATATAAATGTGGGTAGGGAGATTATTTGGGGTGGGGTGGGGGGTGGGCTGCCTGATTTGCATAGAGATGGGGGGGTGGGAGAGGGTGGGGGTGCAGGTAGCGTGAAGTTCCACTGTGCCACGGACCGGAGGCTCAGCGTTCCTCATTTTCCACACCAGGTGAGAGGAGTGCCCGCCGCTGTCCCCATTCCACAACATACACAGGCGAGCCATAGGGGATCACTATTAAACTGTGACCCAATTAATTTAATCTCCACACTCCGACATGAAAGAACAGCGAGGAGGGATAGGGGAGGGAGGAAAGTGGGGTGAGAGGAAAGTGGGGTGAGAGAGAGAGAGAGAGAGAGAGAGAGAGAGAGAGAGAGAGAGAGAGAGAGGGGGGGAGAGGGGAGTTGGGGTGAGTAGCGAGAGAAAGTGAGAGAGAGGGAAAGGGGATGGAGGAAGGTGTGGAGAGAGAGAGAGAGAGTGAGAAAGAGAGAGAGAGCAACAGAGACAGACGAGGGCAAATCTTACATTTCACCACATCTTACGTTTGACTTGCTGCATGGGAGAAAAAAAAAGCAATTACACAGGCCTGAGTATGACAGCAGCGTGGCCCTCTCAGCCTTTCAGGCGAGCGTGGCAGCAGTGAGTTTGTGCCCTATGGCAATGGCAACTTGCTCTCTGTCTACGTTAATGGCCACTGGTTCTCCCTTCTGCCAGGCGGCCTGTTGAGCAGGGGGGTAAGGGGGGCAGGGGAGGAGGGTGAGGGGGTCTGACGCCTTGCCTCTGCTGATGGAGAATAACATAACTCTGCAGGGACTTCAAAGCAAAGGCTCTCCATTTCCTGTACTGATTTTGGCCTGATATAAATATAATCGGCCTGATATAAATATGCGAGCAGCAGGGCACACACACAGTCCAACATACACCGAGCAAAACAAGTGTTTTGTTGAGAAATGAGAAAAACCCTTCAGTTTGGACTGAAGGAGAATAGATTTTGCTGCTAAGCCTTTGTTTGCTGTCACTTCCAAAATATCTACCCAACTCATCCCTAACCAGGGTCACCAATTATGCAACTTGCAGTAAGGCCTTCAACGAGACCCCGGTCATGCCTCCGTCCAACGAGCTGGAAAGGTTAACCACCATTTCCCACTGAACCCGCTTATTAAGGGGAGAAAAACCACTGAGATTAGGGATCCTCGAGTCACCTCAGCAGTGAGTCTGTGTTACGTGTTGTTGCTCTGGTCCGGGGCTGTATCCATCACAGCAACACATGTACACGCATCAACTCCAACTGATAATCCAGGAAAGGAGAGGGAGATCTTCAGCTAGAAACATAAACTAGCCTGCCAGTGGCCTTGTGAAATTACTCATTTGATCTGTCTTTTATGAAGCCTTGGCTGCCCACAGGGGGTGAGAAGGGTGAGGGGTTGGGAGGATAGGAAGGCACACAAGCAAGACAGAGAGTAGAGGAGAGAGCCAGAGAGGACACACATCTGGTTCTATTCAGAATGCCTAGGATTCCTCGTCTGGCTGTTTCATATTACTCACAGGCAGCCAGGGCCTTGACTGCCCAAGAGAGCATAAAAACTGCACCCCTGCACACAAAGCCAGCCAGTCTTTTTAAGCTTGTGGGGTTGGAGGTCGAGGGGATTGGTGGGTCGGAGTGGGGGTGGAGAGGTAGAGGGGCTCAGAGAGGCAGGAGTACCCCCATAGGACATTCCTGAGTCAGCTTGGCATGCCATGGGAGTGGTTCCCAGAGGAGCACTTTAAAAGTGAGCCAGAGCAGGACCTTCCTTCGACATCCCTCCATGATGATGTCCACGGAAGGAAGCCCCGTGGAGGAGAGGGTCATCTCCCTGGAGCTCCAGCACCACAGAGACAAGAGAAATGATGCGATGTCACCGGAGGATATCCTTCACCACATCCATACGTTGGCTGGTCAGTTCATCATGTCCACTTGAAAGAGAGGGAAATGAACTCCTTCAAAGGAGAAGTAAAAAATACCTCACTAAGCAAAGTCAAACATCCATCAAACTGTGAGACCTGAAACCATAGCACTTTCACAGTTTCAGAACTAGAGTCCGTCATGCCCCCCTCCTCTCTTTTGGGAAAGTGATGTGAAGACCACGGTCAGCATTAGTTCCCCAGGAGATGGAGTGCTGGTAATGTAGACGAATCAATCGGCGAAGCAGCAGGAGTGGAGATCAGAGACAATACGTGCCGGCCCCATTACCCTCTGCCATGGAGCCGTGGTTACCGTCGCCGCCCGGCGAGGAGTGCTGAGCTCGGCCCTGTCTAATGGGCCACAATATGATTTTACGCCATGTTCCAGCTCTCTTTACTACCTCCAAACAGAACTCTGTCACGAAGCACAATAAAAACAGATATATTTCTTTATTACTCGCTCACGCCGTATCCCTTTATCTGCTCCCGTACAAAGAAAAGCAATATCAGTAGAGACCCGATCCTCCCTAGCCTCGTTGAGAGCAGCAGACACAGACTATTATTACCTCGAGTTGTCGTCTGCTCCCTCATGCCATTCACTCAGGGCGGAATGGATGTTTTATTATAATCAAATGAATACAATATCTTCCCATAAATAGCCTACTTAAAAAGTCATTTTCTCTGCCAGCAATATGTTTGAATGTCCATCATACCCGGGGCGCAGAGGTGCCACATGTTTAATTCAAAGCCAATGCAATTTACACGCACTGCACAGCGAAACACAGACTATGGTTTTTGTCCTCCCTCTATAATCCCTCCCTCCACCCACCTTCCCTTCAACTGTCCCCGTTTACAAAACCATTTAGGTCTGTGGGAACAGACTGTATAGGAAAATATTCAGTTGCATCTGAGAAAACTGGGGTATAAAAAGGGTTGCACTTATGTTCTGTAGGGCACTCAGATGTGAAGAAAGTGAAGTGCATAATCACATTGGAAAGCCAATGGGGCAACTCCGGAGCACATATTTCAGCCAGCATGTGATCCATCCAAGACCTTGGACTCTCCCCTATGCTGTACTGTACTACCACAGTCCCCTATATACATCAGGTCTGGACATCACATCTATCTATAAGGATCTGACATGAGTCGAGTGAACACCTTGGTGTGTGTGTGTGTGTGTGTGTGTGTGTGTGTGTGTGTGTGTGTGTGGTGGTGGTGGTGGTGTTGGTGGTGGGGGGGGATCCAATCTCTCAAACAGAGGAGCAGAGACAGGCAGGCAGATACGCTCTGGTCCCAAAATAACCCTGGAGGTATCCATGAATGAAATGACAGGATTACAGGGGTATTAGAAAACCCGCTGAGATGGTTGATAATGCTGTTTATAGTGAGGCGTGACACCGCTAGCAGGGAAAGAGTCAAACTGTTTGACTAATTAAAATATGGACAAGCTTTTCAGAGTCGCCAAGCAGAAAATTCTAAACTGAGCCGAGGTTCTGCCTTGCCTTCTCGAAGATCTACTGCCGATGCGGCCGGCTGGGCATTGACATTGATGGATATAGCAGGTGTAAACGGCCAAATATAAAGCCTTTACAATATCTGTGAATCCCTCTTGAAATGGGGGCGGTAAACATAAACCCTGATATCCCAGCTAAGGATGGGATTATTGTTGTGTCAACACTCAACGACCCCCACAGATAATAGCAATTACTGTCCTCTCTGCAGCGCCTTCAGACTGAGGCAATGACTTAGCTAGCTGACAGCCTGGTCCTAATTACCAAGAACCGCCAATTACTGGCTCCATTTAATTATTTATATAGCTAGCCTGCTAGCTTCACACGCCCAAATAAAAAGAGACTTTTCTGACTCCAAGCACTGATATCGGTGGCAGCTGGTCTACATGACTTGCTGAATCATGCTGGCTTTGGATTTAACTGGATTCAGGCAGTGTCAGCCTGTAAGATACTCAACGTCCCTTCAGATACGAGCTATATATCCGGCATGGCTATGAATTCAGTATTCAGTAACTGTTTGCACATGACTCCAACATCGTCATTAAGTTTGCCGACAATACGACAATCACCGATGAGACAGCCTATAGGGAGGAGGTCAGAGACCTGGCAGTGTGGTGCCAGGACAGCAACCTCTCTCACAACGTCGGCAAGACAAAGGAGCTGATCGTGGACTACAGGAAACGGAGGGCTGAGCACACCCCCATTCACAACGACGGGACTGTAGTGGAGATGGAAGTTCCTCTGTGTCCACATCACTAAGGACCTATCATGGTCCAAACAGACCAAAACAGTTCTGAAGAGGGCACTACAATGCCTCTCCCTGAAGAGGGCACTACAATGCCTCTCCCCCTCAGGAAGCTGAAAAGATGTGGCATGGGCATAAGATCCTCAAAAGGTTCTACAGCTGCACCCTTGAGAGCATCTTGGCTGGCCGCTTGGTATGGCAACTGCTCGGCATCCGACCGCAAGACACTATAGAAGGTAGTGCATACGGCCTAGTACATCAATGGGGGCCAAGCTACCTGTCATCCAGGACCTCTATACCAGGCGGTGTCAGAGGAAGGCCCTAAAAAAAGACTCCAGCTATCCAAGTCACGGTCTGTTCTCTCTGTTACCGCACGGCAAGCGGTACAGGAGCGCCAAGTCTGGGACCAAAAGGCTCCTGAACAGCTTCTACCCCCAAGTCATAAGACTGCTGAACAGTTCATCAGATGGCTACCTGGACTTTCTGCTTTTCAACCCCTACCTACATGTACATAGCACTATCAATCAACTAAAGAAACCTACGTGTACATAATCAATCACCCCAACTACCTTGTGCCCCAGTAGACTGTCTTGGTACTGGTATTCCTTGTATATAGCCTTTACAGTGCATTTGGAAAGTATTCAGACCCCTTGACTTTTTCTACATTTAGTTAAAATTACAGCCTCATTCTAAAATGTATTAAATGGTTTTCCCCCTCATCAATCTACACACAATACCCCATAATGACAAAGCAAAACAAAACATGTTTATAAGGTGTTGCACATATTACATAAGAATTCAGACCTTTTACTCAGTACTTTGTTGAAGCACTTTTGGAAGTGAATGCAGCCTCAAATCTTCTTGTGTATGACGCTACATGCATACCTGTATTTTGGGATGGCATACCTGTATTTTGGGAGTTTCTTCCATTCTTCTCTGCAGATCCCCTCAAGCTCGGTCAGGTTGGATGGAGAGCTTCGCTGCACAGCTATTTTCAGGTCTCTCCAGAGAAGTTCGATTGGGTTCAAGTCCGGGCTCTGGCTGGGCCACTCAAGGACATTCAAAGAAGCCACTTCTGTGTTGTCTTGGCTGTGTGCTTAGGAAGATAAACCTTCGCCCCAATCTGAGGCCCTGAGTGCTCTGGGAACAGGTATTCATCAAGGATCTCTCTGTACTTTGTTCCGTTCATCTTTCCCTTGATCCTGTCTAGTCTCCCAGTCCCTGCCGCTGAAAAACATCCCCAACAGCATGATGCTGCCACTACCATGCTTCACAGTATGGATGGTGCCAGGTTCTCCCCCAATGTGACTATTGGCATTCAGGGCAATAGTCTGACCAAGGCCCTTCTCTCCCGATTGCTAGGTTTGGCCGGGCGGCAAGGTCTAGGAAGTTTTGGTGGTTCCAAACTTCTTCCATTTAATAATGATGGAGGCCATTGTGTTCTTGGGGACCTCAATGCTGCATATATTTTTTTGTACTCTTCCCCAGATGTGTGCCTCGACACAATTCCTTCGACATCATGGCTTTTTTGTACACATTTGCAAACATTTCTAAAAACCTGTTTTCGCTTTTTTATGATGGGGTATTGCGTGTAGATTAAAGAGGAACATTTTTTATTTAATCCAGTTTAGAATAAGGGTGTAACAAAACATGGAAAAAGTCAAGTGGTCTAAATACCTTAATGTTGTTATTCTATTGTGTTACTATCACATTTTTTTTACCTATTTGCTCATTTTCTTACTTTTTATTTGCATTTTTGGTAAACGGCTCCTAAGAATTGCACAGTAATGCACTTGTTGTATTCGGCGCATGTGACAAATGAAATGCTATTTGATTTGAGATAGCTAGGCCTTTACAGTTATATCATAGTCATATGAACACAATGGAAAACGAACAGGGGACATCTGCAGGGGATCTGTAGTAGATTCAGTCCTTGAATGCTGCTGCTCAATGTGTTACCAGCTAGACTTGTGCAGAGTAGCACAGTAAACAATAGAAAAATAACAGGGATAACTGTAGGAGTTTGTCCTTACTTCCTGTAGAGCTCAATTACTTCCTGTAGTTGCCGAGCAGGAAGTGCACAATCATATCCCCTCGCCGTCCGCTCTCCTTTTCATTCAGGCCTCTTCAGGGTGGCCACAGTAAATACGTGCTGAAAGACATGAAAAGACAGCGTTTCAGGCCATTTCTACATTGTGTCATACTGAGAGAAAATACAGTATCTGCAGAATGTTCATATCTAAACATACATGGCTGGTTGAGATCTGTTCTAGTGTAAACGACTCTTCTACTGCCAATACCAAAGTTCCTCCGAAAACAATCCCTCCCTTTTCTTTATCTGGCGAGTGAACACTAACTCAGTTACTGCAGATGTTTCCCATCACCCACGGCTGCCAAGCGGCACCCAGTCAGTGGCTGCTAGTGCTTGAGAGAGGAGGGTGAGAAGAGAAGAGAGAGGAGAGAGCAGGGGAGGGAGAAAATTCTACCATTTGTGCTCCAGTGAATCCTGCCGAAACTTGGCAGATCACCCTGAGATTTGTTTGTCTCTGGATTTGACCCGAAAATGTTACGTCTTGTCTGGAGTCTATCGCTCGCCTCACGCCCAACACTCATCTTAATGTATAGGCCTGGCTGGCTGTTTAGCTTATGTTCTCATAAACTCTGACATCCACATTTCTCAGCCCCGGGGTGCAGATGGCCGATTAGCTCAGTCGGCAGCCACGCAGCAATGAGCGAGTGTCTTCTCTGGAGGTGCAAGTCCACAATCATTTGAAAGATAACCAATACAACACTTTGTTGCCCTGAGAAAATATGTCACCGCGTTGGCATCTCCTTACGAGGCAACATACTCCTACGGATCCTACAGAGTCATGCAGATCTTTCAACAGAGCTGAGTTGCTAGTGTACATTCCTATTTGTAAGATCCCTTTCTAACGGATCACTTCCTCAACCCGCCAGAACTCCAGCAACCAGATTCTAGGGGGGAAAAATCCCCATTGTCCTCATGTAGCAAAAACTGAACCAGGACACTATTTGTTCTACTTATGCATACTCAGATTGTGCCTCTCAGTGGAGGTCTTTAAACATGAGCCCAGTTCATCTCCAATCAGTGTTGCCAGATCTGGATGACAGCCACTGAAACACAGAGAAACACAACACACCACCACACGCTCCATGCTCACTAAGCATTAAAACATGTTGTAAGAAGACTATCTGTGCTAAGCGATAAAGTGTGTACAAAAGATACACCGTCGCGGCGCTCCAAAGCGCTTAGCATTTAGATGACAGTTGCGAGGGGCTCGAGTGGAGGAGTGGTTGTGGCCCGGAGGCCGGATCTGTTCCAACCGTGCACTGGCAAGAGAGACGGAGCCCAGTCAGCCTCGACAGCTTGGATACTCACAGGGGGTGATGGGATACTGGAGGGCTGGTGTACCATGTTGAAGTTGGGGAAGGGAAGGAGGGGGAAGGATGGGAGGAGGATGGGTAAGGTGGAACGATGTGTTATTTTATGATTTTAGAACCCCAAGGACTTACCATCCACAGTGTTGTATGAGCAAAATCTAAAAGTAGGCCCTCTGATGAAGATCTGAGCTGTGGGTATCGGTATACCCTCTATTGGATTAAAGGTAATCATCGTTCAGCTAGACCTTGAGGGGAAGAGCAGCAATATTTTCACTGATGTCACACATTCCAAGGCTGTTATGCCTCCGCGTGATATGAAACACCTTACATTAATGATGATGGGTATTTCCATGTAAAAAGTCCCATGAACACTAACATGTGAAGTTCATAGGAGTTCATCAAAGTTGATGTCAAGTGAAAGCGAAGAGATTTTTAAATTGTTTTTTTATCAAGGTATTTATACATTTTTCAACCATTTTCCATTCTGACACTTAGGAATATGCAAAGACTATGATTTCTGGTCAAACAGATGGAAAAGGGGTCTTAGAAACATCTAGTAGAAAACGTGTTAAAGGTATCAGAAATACATTAAAAAACACTAATGTTGAAGTAAACACCCCTGCCAACTAATATCAACACTTTTATTTCATTTTCTGAAATTATTTGCCTTCTGTAAGTTTCAGATATATTGCCTAGTGTCTTGCCATTCTGTTACCAGATACCACATATCTTTAAGATATAAATGCAACATGTAAAGTGTTGGTACCATGTTTCATGAGCTGAAATAAAAGATCCCAGAAATGTTCCACACGCACAAAAAGTTGGGACAAATTTGGTTATATAGATGCTAGTGAGGATTTCTCCTTTACCAAGATAATCAATCCATCTGACATGTGTGGAATATCTAGGAGCTGATTAAACAGCCTGATCATTACACAGGTTCACCTTGTGTGGTAGACAATAAAAGGCCACACTAAAATGTTTTGTCACACAACACAATGCCACAGATGTCTCAATTGAGGGAGTGAGCATTTGACATGTTGACTGCAGGAATGTCCACCAGTGCTGTTGCGGGTGAATTTAATGTACATTTCTCTACTATAAGCCGCCTCCAACGTCATTTAAGAGAATTTGGCAGTACGACCAACAGGCCTCACAACCGCAGACCACGTGTAAACGCACCAGCCCAGGCTATTAGATCCGTCTTCTTCACTTGTGGGATCATCTGAGACCAGCCACCCGGAAAGCTGATGAAACTGTGGGTTTGCACAACTAAATCATTTCTGCACACACTGTCAGAAACCGTCTCAGGGAAACTCATCTGCATGTTCATCGTCCTTACCAGTGTCTTGACCTGACTGCAGTGCGGCGTCGTAACCGACTTTAGTGGGAAAATGCCCACCTTTGATGGCCACTGGCACGCTGGAGAAGTCTGCTATTCATGGTTGAATCCGTACTGGGCAGATGGCAGACAGCGTGTATGGAGTCGTGTGGGCGAGCGGTTTGGTGATGTCAATGTTGTGAACAGAGTGCCCCATGGTGGTGATGGGGTTATGGAATGGGCAAGCATAACCTTTGGACAACGAACACAATTGTATTTTATCGAAGGCAAATTTGAATACACAGAGACAACATGATGAAACCCTGAGGCCTATTGGCGTACCATTCATTCGCTGCCATCACCTCATGTTTCAGCATGATAATGCACGGCCCCATGTTGCAAGGATCTGTAAACAATTCCTGAAAGCTGAACATTTCCAGGTTCTTCCATGGCCTGCATACTCACCAGACATGTCACACATTGAGCATGTTTGGGATGCTCTGAATCAGTGTGTACGACAGCGTGTTCTTGTTCCCGCCAATATCCAGCAACTTCGCACAGCGAAGAGGAGTTGGACAACATTCCACTTGCAACAATCAACAGCCTGATCAACTCTATGCGATGGAGATGTGTCGCGCTGCATGAGGCAAATGGTGGTCACACCAGATAGATTAGGGCCAAATGTATTTATTTATATTGACTGATTTCCTTATATAAATTATAACTTAGCGAAATCTATTAAATTGTTGCATGTTGGGTTTATATTTTTGTTCAGTTTAATTTCTCTCCCTCAGTAGAAGGGAGGATAATGAAAGTTCACAGATGTAACAAGTAAAGGTAGACCTACCAATTACTTAGTGTTTTTACTGATAACAATTTGGTTTAGGATTTATT
Organism: Oncorhynchus masou masou; assembly: GCF_036934945.1. Lineage (NCBI taxonomy): Eukaryota > Metazoa > Chordata > Actinopteri > Salmoniformes > Salmonidae > Oncorhynchus > Oncorhynchus masou. The sequence continues at coordinate 41,509,864 of NC_088233.1, forward strand.
AAGCGATTAAAACATGTTGAAACAATTCCCTTCCAGTCATTCTGTTACATAGATTTTTTGTCATTCTGTTAGCAATTTGGTAACAGAATGACTGCAAGTGAATTGGCGACAATGGGAAATCATAATAGTCACAAACCACAGTTGGGTCACCTACTACTGTCCTACCTTCCATTGGCATACTCTTATGTTCAGCTCATAACGTCTCTCTCTCTATTAATCAATTTACCGCATGATGATGTCACCATGAAAAACCCGAAACTCAAACCATTCAAACCTGTTCATCAGAAGTTCCTGTGTAGATTGTATTTTCAACGAGTAACTATCAGGAAGTGGCACTGATAAAAATAATCACTCTTTTACAGAGTTAGTTTCATCAGCTGCTGTGCAATATGATACAAAACACAGGAAAAAACTGAATTTTGACTGCACTGGGCCTTTAAGAAAGATGACATCAAATGTCGGGCTAGCCCCAAGGATGCATGGAGACTACTTGTTATTTGGGGACGTTCGCTGCAATTTCATAGATCACGGTAATTTAAATCGTGATGATCACTGTGAATTATTATAAATGAATTATTCACACTCATCTTTGAGGATGCCTACTTATATTCTGAGTCATTCTGAATATCATAAAGAGGACTTTTGATGTTTAAGTGTTTTTTTTCCCTGGCGATTAACCTGAATCAACTTCAAAAGTGTAAGAGGGAGTGAATCACCTGGGGCAACATTCTAAACAAACGCAATGAGTTTTTTGGGGGAAATTGTTTTGAATTTCATTTCTCTTTCAATATATAGTGCCCGGAAAATGTAAAATAAGGAGCTTATCTATGTTTGTAGTCCTTTCCACTCATACCCGTATACGGGTTGAAAATGGCAGATTTGGGCACGAATAAGCACCTAAATTGGAACACAGTAGATGTACGGTAAGTAACATGCTATTAATGAGGTCAGACCTCAGGCTCTGCGCTTCACAGCACTTTATGGGTTTTGACTGACAGCCGTTCTGAACTTGCTCCCATCCCTCACGCTAACTGGGCCATTTTTTTATGTCTGATTGAGGGAAATGCTGTAACTGAAAAGGACACAATGTATTTTGATTGATTCTAATAAACAGCACTTTGATGTTATACAAGCAACCAAATGTGTCCAAATGTGCAGTTTGCGGTGACTTGACTTTAACATTAATCTGAAGACTAATATTTATCTTAATTAACTAACTATGTTTAATTGTTACCCGATTCAATTCATCATGTAACAATTAACTCATTAGGATCTGGGGCACCACGAGAGTGTTTGTTTAAAGAGTTACCGTCTCCTGAATTAAACTCTAAAAGGCCTTTACCTAATACGTCCTGAACAGTCAACTTATTAATCACAACCTCTTAATCATAACCTCTTAATCATAACCTCTTAATCATAACCTCTTAATCATAACCTCTTAATCATAACCTCTTCGTCGTAACCTCTTCGTCGTAACCTCCTTGCATCTGCAAAAACCCGAGCCTTACTTACGATTCAGTACTACACAAACTGGTTTAATTATTTATTTACTAACTAATTAAATGGGAAGACATGATAAACATACACATTCTGCACTGGTTATTGACTGGAGACATAATATGCTGAAAACAGGTCCCGAGAGGAATGACAACAACATGGATGCTTGTTAAAGAGATGGAGAGAGAGAGGGACAGAGACTTAACATTGCCACATTCAGAAACTATTTTCACCTACAGTAACCATATACTTTGCACACAAACAGCCACACTTTGAGAAAGAAATCAAGAATGTATTTACGTGAAATGCGTGGGTTCGCCACGGATCTCTCAGTGAATGGGGTAGCTTTGGAAAGGGGGTTGTGCCCTTTCGCGACATGCTTGTAAGGCTCTGATTGACCGAAATGTTTCCAACAACTCTTCTCCTGTTGTCCTTCTTCGTAGTTGTCCGGTATACGGTGACTTGTTGTGAGGTCCTGAACAGAACTACAGAGTTGATTTTCCATCCATTCACTCTTGAAGATTCTTCTTTGAAGATAGGGTTAGCCAGTCGTATTGACGGTTCACCAATGGGGTGATGAATACGATTGTTTGAGCAGAGTAACAGGATGGTCCTACTTAAATTTGCTTTCGAAGATACCTTACGTACGACAGCTAATTAGCCGTACCAATGATTATACGGGAGGTGAGTTTATAGTCTCTTCCTCATGTTGAGATTCAAAGTTCGAACCATGCTAAAACGCACAGCTGCCACTTCTCGCTTTTTCTGGTTCCATGTGTTAACTTCTTCACCCATCTTTTCTACCTTTTGCTTGAAATGGGTGGTTCCAGCAGGTTGGCACGCTCCCCGACCTCACTCCGGGGTGATTACTCACTGTGCAAAGTTTTGAAAAACAATTATCTCTTATAACTTCTCAAATCACATCCCTCTCTTAACAAAAACACTCATCATTTATCATATTACATGCACTATGCGTAGTATGGAAACAACATATATGTTGTGGGTATACTTCCCAAGTTACAGTATTTTCCTTTAAAAACATTTTGAATGACATCACAAAATAACAAACAAAATGACAGTGTCATATAGAAAGCCTCTCCACAAAATATTGTTCCAGTATTCGCTTTTGAACGTGTTAGAGTTTCAGCGGGGGAAAGTCTGTTGAGACAAAGCACATTCCTTTGGTGAATCTTGAGAGCGCAGGCCTGGATCTTCTCCCTTGATTTACAACTCCCTTGATTTACAACAACGTGAGTTGTTAATCCCCACTAGTTCCTTCCTTCGCCCTCTACGGGTTTGAGGTGGTCTGATTGAAGTTATTCATTGCAAACCTGATCTGACCTATTTGGATTCTCATGGACAGTCAAGACAACTTCACATTTCCATATCATAAAACCCATGTCGTATACAGTGTCGACATTTATGATCAGTGTTTGATGTACAGTTACAAGATAACATGGCGTCATACCCGGGGTTGTCCTGAACATAATGAGCCTATGTTTGTCTCCTGCGAAGAAAACAACCACCTGAATGTACACCACTCCTTTCTATGTGCACCAAAACTCAGAATTGCTCTGTGAAAGCCTAACACTGTAATATCATACTTTACAACTTAGCCAATCAAGATGGTAATAGAACAAGTATTCAAATGATTCCATTTTGCTCTAAATTGCGATTTATAATGGGCTGTTTTTGGTTTGCGTAAACATCAACAGTAATTATGTGATGGCGGGGCTGCAGGGTTGTGTTCCAAACAAAACAACTACAAGTGTGTTTGCTGTAGTTCCTCAACGGCACAGCTAGGAGAGTTCAAAAAAGCCATTTCTAGTTGAAGACTCTTCTTTAAGTCATAAAAGTGCATTGAAATGATTTAGGAACTGTTCACACTTTGGAGAGGTGTGGCCCCTTGTCATTTTTTAAATTGATGTTGCAACTACCTAACATTTTCCAGGAATATTCTCATAATGTTACGGAATGTAGCCAGAGCATTTGTTTGATTTCAGAATCAACAAATGCAGTGAAAAGTGCAGTAAATGTAAAATGCACATAAAAGCAACAGTGTAATGTTTGGATTCAGTCTTGTGTCAGGTGAACTGTAAAAGAATGTCTACTTTGCCTGTATTCTCAAAATTAACACATTTTGAGTGTTGGTCAAAAATGAGTCATTTTCACAACGAAATTAGAGTGACAACCTGTAACGCAAAGTCACAAGTCACTGAAAATGTGTAAAAACATGTCATAATGTCAAGCTAATTGATACTAAAAGCTATCCATGTGTTGTGGACACACCAGATAAGGTTGAGGTTATGCTCTATCTCAAGGGGGTACCACGCCTCAGATTCACCAGTCCCAACAACAAAAGAGATGAAAAATTGAGATCTTTTGTTCGCTCCTGTGCACTCTAATTTATTCATCCCCAAGCACTTCTTACTCTGGGGCGCAGCCAAGGCAAAGCCCAGGGGGAAGATGATTGACGCTTCCTAACCCATGTGGATACCCCAGACCACGTCATTAGCATGCTATTTACATGATCATACGGGAGCAAGCTGCAGGAGATCGGAACAAGAGAGAGCAACAGAACAGAAACGGTCATGTTTTATGTGGTATGTTCTTTTGGGGGGGGGGGTCTCAAATGTAGCCTAAGCACCCAGAGTTGGAGCAGCACTCGCCTCCCACCCAGTTTCACCCCCAATATCACAACGCAGCAGCACTCCGCCAATCAGACCTTTATGGTACAGTGTCCAGATGGAAGCCACTCCTCAGTAAAAGGCACATGACAGCCCGCTTAGAGTTTGCCAAAAGGCACCTAAAGGACACTCAGACCATGAGAAACAAGAATTGGCCTGATTGCCAAGCGTCACATCTGGAGGAAACCTATACCTAGGGTGAAGCATGGTTGTGGCATAATCATGCTGTGATGATGTTTTTCAGCGGCAGGGACTGGGATACTCGTCAGGATCGAGGAAAAGATGAATGGAGCAAAGTACAGAGATCCTTGATGAAAACCTGCTCCAGAGAAGATCAGGACATTAGACTGGGGCGAAGGTTCAGCTTCCAACAGGACAACAATCCGAAGCACACAGGCACGACAATGCAGGAGTGGCTTCGGGACAAGTCTCTGAATGTCCTTGAGTGACCCGGCCAGAGCCCGGACTTGAACCCGATCAAATGTCTCTGGAGAGACCTGAAAATTGCTGTGCAGCAACGCTCCCCATCCAACCTGACAGAGCTTGAGAAGATCTGCAGAGAGGAATGGGAGAAACTCCACAAATACAGGTGTGCCAAGCTTGTAGCGTCATAACCAAGAAGACTTGAGGCTGTAATCGCTGCCAAAGGTGTTTCAACAAAGTACAGAGTAAAGGGTCTGAATACTTATGTAGACGTGATATTTCAGTTTTTGATTTGTCATTATGGGGCATTGCGTGTAGATTGATGAGGGGATTTTTTTTTATTATCCAGGTTGTAACGTAAAAAAATGGGGAAAAAGTGAAGGGGCCTGAATACTTTCCGAATGCCCTGTATAGCCCTATATATAGATGTCCTAGCCTACCTCTTTCAGGTAATAGATTCAATGCAGTATTAGTCTTTTCTTCAGCTAATTAATGATGGGTTACTAAGCTTCTAACTTATAGCCTCTGTCTCTTGGACAATACGCACGCACCTGTGCTTCACTGGCCTCTCTCCTTAAAAAAACACTCCTTCGATCCTTCGATCCTTGGAGTCCCATGCAGGAAATGCTAAAGTAGAATAGTTTGCTGGACATCATTATTTTTAGCATTTCTTATACCAATAGACTATTTAGAAGAGGGACGCAAGCTCTTGTTTGCTGAACGTTAAATACAGCAGCCAATAGAACTCACTGGTAGTTTGAAAGAAGAGTGAACACGGCATGGAGTTAGGCTATAGCAGTTATTTATTCAGACCCCATAACCATTCAATCTTGGTGAAGAGACGTGAAAGCCTTCTGCATCTAATTCTAGTCCTGTATTATTCAGGGCTGTTATTAGAATGGCGGAGATAAGGACAGCAAAACATATTTCATTTAACTGTTGAAAGCGAAAGAAGGAATGAAGCAACAATAGAGAGAGAAAGAGGAGGAAGGCTAATAGCATTAGGGGAAATACTATGAAAGGTGTATACATATGCATCAGCCAACTAATTCTACAAATAGGCCTTATTATATTTCAAAAGTCAAATCTAATTCGCTAGCCGATACTTGTAACTTTGTAGGCAGCATGTGCTGCACCTGAATCGCATGTTCTCATTATCATGCATATTTCCAGTCCATATAATACAGTATAATTTGATTAGATTTTTTATTTCACCTTTATTTAACCAGGTAGGCAAGTTGAGAACAAGTTCTCATTCACAATTGCGACCTGGCCAAAATACATAATACAATACAGTAATACAGTTCACATTAAATTGGAGCTAGTTTCATGTATTTACCCAAGAGAGCATAAAGCTATTTACATCTATGGGCTTCTATGTTTTTCTGTCGTGCGTAACCTATATCATATATGTTTTGGATAACGGCACAATCATTTGGACTTTTTTGGGCTTGGGCTCACTAAATGTCTTTAACGTAGGACTCACAAAATGTATTTGATGTAGGGCTCATTAAATGTCCTTAATGTAGGGCTCATAAAATGTATTTAATGTGGGCCTCATCAGGCTCAGGTAGCATCAGGCTTGAATTTTCAATCAAACCTCTCATCAAATTCAGATATAGGCCCATTTATATGCTTTATCATACTATTGAATGACACTTCTGGTTTTGGCCGTAAATGCCGGGTTACGAGGGAGAAAGTTGACTTATTCTCAGGATGGAACATTTGTAAAATACCGGAAAGATACTCAACACTAATCTCACCTAAATAAACAGCAGATTATGGAGGAGTCAATGTATTGAGGAAGGTCTGCCGTCTGGTCCCTAAGCCCAGCACAGATGGACCCCAGTCAGTCCCGACTCCCAGCTAGACTGAGACGCAGAGTGTTTGTGGTTTCGTGGATTAGAAGATTTCACAGTGGACCTCAGAAAAGTTTACAGTGGTGGCGACGGGTAGTGGGCTCCAATCAAACACAGCTGTGATAACATTTCAATTTAGCCCATTTATCTGTCTTTCAGCAACATTAATTATGGGAGCTGTGGTGATTATTCCCTGTCAGGTTTACATGACAAGAGATAATATTCTTTTTTTGCACAAAACATTACTAGCAAAGGATAATGGGCATGTAATCTTTTCAAGATGAACTGTTTTAAAGCCGTCCATAAAAGAGAGGAGTTTAACAGCAATTTTACTGGCTTGAGGAGATGAAAGTTTAGACAGACCTGATACAACTTTTCTGAGTACTGGCCAAGTATTGACAGATCGCCTGAATGGACCGTTGTTCCTTTGCCAGACAACAATGTATTTTATCACACTGTCCTTTTCACAGTTCCTATAGTGTCCTATTGGAGAATGGTCGCTCATTGTTGTGTAGTGTGGGCTAAGCTAGCTTCACATTCTCAGCCAGTGGGTTTGGGCATCCAACAGGTACCACAGCCTAAGACAGGCCATCTATTCCTGCTATAGGGTACCGCGTGTTGTGGCCCATTTTCTATTCTTTCCCCTGAGACTGCATTCTTAGCTCTAAGCCTCTGGTTGATAGCCAAACAATGGAAGCCAGAACTGCCTTAATGAGGAGAGAGAGGAGGCTCAGCTAATTATGGCACCCCCCCCCCCTATCTTCTCTGTATCCCCCTCCCCTCTCCCCTCCCTCCCTCCCTCTCTCCCAACACAGTACAGTATGGGGGTAGAACTCAGCCCAGCAGCTAGCTGTCAGACGGTCGTGGGAGAAATGAAGCTGGTTTTTCCTGGACACTGTCCAACGGGAACATGGAAATTGCCCAAATCGCACTGTGGCAAGTGAGGGGGAAGATAGAGAGAGAGAGAGAGTGATGGGTGGTCAGAGCAAGAGAGTGAGCGAGAGTGTGAGAAAGTCTTAGGAATGAGAAGGAGAAGGAGAGGACAAAATAATAGGTGAAAGAGAACAAAAGGGAAAGTGTTAGCATGAACATGAAGGAAAGTGTGCGAGAGAAATTAAAAAGCAAATATAGATGTGTATATAAGAGAAAGCTAGTAAGACACAGCTAGTGAGAAATGTTGTGAAAGTAAGAGGTAATGAGAGGGAGAGAGAAAGAGAAAGAGAGAGGTGAGAGAGAGGAGAGAGAGAGAGAGAGAGAAGAGAGAGAGAGATGAGAGAGTGTAGGGTGGGCTTCTAAGTCTCTGAGCTGAGCTCACTAAAGAGTAGAGGTGTTGTGAGTGTCTTGGCTATTCTCTGCTGGAGCGGAACCGGGGCGCAGCAGCAAAGTGGGCCCTTGCTGGACGCTTCAATCACAGGCAGCCAGAGCCTCGGGCAAACTTGGCCAATTAGCTGCACACTGCCGTTGACCCCCAGCTTCATTAAGGCACCCTGGCTCAGCGCAGGGCGGCCAGGAGGGAGAGCTCACTGTCAACACACATAGGCCACACCAGACCCTCACACAGGGGCAAAACACACACACTAGCCTCACCCTGTCTCTCCCATCCCCAGTGGGGTTAGACTCCCAGCAGGGGAAGGAGCAGAGTCTCTCTCTCTCTCCATCTCGAGGCTGACGAAGTGGAGGTGGCTCCTCTCCCAAGTGTCATACAGAGGGAGGGGGCTGACCATCAACAACTTGGCGGCATATTCCTTATGGCATAAATTGGCCGCTCTCTGCTGGAGTCATGTGGGAGGGGCCACCACCGTTGAGAAGGGTGCATGAGCAACCACAGAAGGGGGGGCGTTTCCACCCCTACAAGTGACAGCAGAGACTTACATGCCTGTTCCCTCCAGCCAACATCAGCAAAAACAACGAACAGACATAGAGACAGCTCTCTCTGACCCCCCCCCTCCCTCTGACAAGAGACAGGGGGAGTCAGGGGAGAGGGAGGTGAGGTTCAGAGCTTGCCGGGTCTGACTGGGTCGGGTCTCTCTGTGGAAGAGAGATTTCTACTCTGTTCTTTTCATTCTAAATCCCTCCATCTCAGTCCGCACAGCAGAGGTCTGTGGTGTGGAGCAGACCAACACCGCAGACTGTACAGCACACACCCGGTGTACAGCCGACACAATGTACTGTGTTACTTCGGTGGTCTGGGGAGAGTTGGGATGTCTGTGTGTGTGTGTGTGTGTGTGGGGGGGTTGTATGTGTTTGTAGTGAGTGTTGTGTGGTGTGCATCGACACGAGACCGACTTACGTCAGACTTGGTAGTAATATCAGGAGCACTCCCCTCTCCCCGGTGGAGTAAGGGTAGCGGTTCCTCTCCTCTCCTCTCAGATTACACTTCGATCAGTCTAAAGTAGTGTTGGTGCGCCGCCCGCGATCGTAGCAATCACTGCTGTCAGAGCCCAGGCACGCTTGGATGGAGAAGAGATACCGCTTTTATTTAAAACAAGCCAAGGGTAAAAGATCAATGGTCCATTTGAGCCACGGATGGAGGGAAAGTTCACAAACATAGTGGAGATTATGAGAGGGTAAGGCGACGGGGGATGCTGGGAGAGGTGGAGGCAGGGGAGGGGACGAGGAGGGTGGGGCGGGGAGGCGAGAGCGGCCCCCATCTAGCTCATACGGGTGCTAGTGGCTTATTGATCTGTGAGACATAGAGCTCAGAGCCATTCATCACAGGCCACTCAGGCCCTTAGATAACTCCTCTGATAGGGCCCTGCCTGCCTCGGCCGAGCAGCTGCAACCCACTACATCCATTATTCCTCACTATGCCCAGAGGCTGGGGCTGAGGATGGGGCTGGGGCTGGGGCTGAGGCTGAGGCTGGGGAACATTGGCCTGGGGGTATACGGATGGGGCTGATGTTAGGGTTGGGGCTGAACAGCACTGCTCTTGACTGCTCTTGTTTGCTGTTTGCTCATGTTGGAGGGAAAAAAACAGGGCTCCATTGTTTCCAGTCCTACCCCAAACAGCATTAGCAAAGCTGTTTTATAGCAGATAGCACACAGCGAAGCGACAGCCTGTTCCTAAAACTGCTGAGTGAGAGTGTGTGTGTGTGTGTGTGTGTGTGTGTGTGTGTGTGTGTGTGTGTGTGTGTGTGTGTGTGTGTGTGTGTGTGTGTGTGTGTGTGTGTGTGTGTGTGTGTGTGTGTGTGTGTGTGTGTGTGTGTGTGTGTGTGTGTGTGTGTGTGTGCGCGTGTGTGTGTGTGTGTGTGTGTGTGTGTGTGTGTGTGTGTGTGTGTGTGTGTGTGTGTGTGTGTGTGTGTGTGTGTGTGTGTGTGTGTGTGTGTGTGTGTGTGTGCGTGTGTGTGCGCGTGTGTGTGTAGTCACAGACTGGGCAGGTGGGGATAAGCCATAATGAGCCAAACAGGGAGGGAGGGAGAAAAAGAGGCAGGGGGGGGAGAAAGATGGAGGGAGATAGAGGGTGTGTGTGTCTGTGTGAGAGAGAGAGCGAGAGAGAAAGAGGGAGCCAGAGAGCAGGCCCCAAAAGAGCAATTAAAGGGGAAGGTGTGGGCCTGGCCCCGAGGCCCAGTCTGAAACTCCCCTACCACAGCCAGCCAGACACACACATTCACAGCACTGGAGAATTCATCAAACTCAACCCCTTACAATAGAGGTCAAATGCCAGGAAGATAGAGAGGAAGAAACACTCTCTCTAGGCTGAGTAAGGTAGAGAGAGAGAGAGAGAGAGAGAGAGAGAGAGAGAGAGCGAGAGAGAGAGCGAGAGAGAGAGAAGCAGGCAGAGAAAGCAAGCAGGATGTGGGAGTATTTTCTGAAACTAAGAGCCTGTACCTCTTCCAAAAACATGACCATGCATTGGCTCCCTCACTTCCCTTCAAAACATTGCCTAAATCCAAACTCATTCTCACAGCAATAGAGTCCCGAAAACATAGACCGAACGTCGCAGATGAGGTCAGAGCGACTTTGAAGTCAGTTGTGATCGTGTGGAGGCTGCGAAACAATCCAGAAGTCCTCCGCAAGACGCTGGACTGCTTCACTCTATGGTGCCTGTCACACAGGAGATTGAGATCGCTTCTGAAAGCAACCGTCTCCAGCTCTCCGTCTATTCCCCCCCACCGTGAGTCACGCCGCAGAGAGATAGAGGGAGAGAGATGAGAGAGAGAAAGCGAGAGGGAGGGAGAGAAATTAGAAAGAGCGATGAGAGAGATGTGCAAATAGATAAAGGGGGAAATTAAATTAAGAGAAAAGTTCTCTCACACCGGTATGCACCATTGATTTCCTATTCTCTTGGAAACATTTAATGAGCTTAAATAGGAGCCTTGTTTGACAGAGAGAGAGAGAGACTAGGAGGAGCCTCCCAGTGAGAGGGAATCGTTCAGTGGCCGTGACGGAGAGGAGGAAGAGCAGGATGAGAGGAGAAGAAGAGAACATGTACGAAGGTCTCTGTATGACTGCTAGGAGAGATGAAGAGGAGGTAGAGGAGGAGGTAGAGGACGTGCGACGGTTTTAGATGAGTAGATGTGTTGAGACAGATGCTGGGGAAATGGTCCATGGTGAGACCGTTACTAGGCTTGCCTGTTGACAACCAGACACGGAGAAAGGGGGAGGGTGTGATCGGCTGCAAGAAGTTTGTTGATAGATATTTATTTATATATATATATTTTTTATCATTTATGTGTCATTCATTGGTGTTCAGGTGACCGTAGCTGTGGTGGTCAGAATCAGGGCATGTCAACAAAGCCTCTCACACATGGAGCTTGTTCTAAATACAGATGCCATGACAATGATTGGCAGGCATTGGCCCTCAATCGCATCATCCACTGTTCACTTCCAATGGGGAACTAGACATTCAACGAAGCCCCTCAACAGAGCCCTAGTGCATGGCGCCCAACGTGTTTCCAACCTCCCCACTCACTTTCTCTCCCTCCCTGTGGTGGGTTGTTATACTCCCTCCACACCACTTCACACAGGCCACGGTCCAGAAGAGAGGAACTCCTCTGCTCTACAATGTGCCACTGATGAGGTCCCTACTGGGAACCAAGGCCCAGGCAGATCCTTTATGAAGTTGTCTGGAGGGGGGAATGCATTCAGGGTCGCACCAGTCTTTGAGGCGGTGATAATAGAGTGAGTCGTCAGACAGGGCTGCACACAGCCACCACAGGGATTCCGTCTCTGAGTGCAGGGGAAGTGGAGTGGATAGACGGAGAGAAGAGGCCTCCGAGCTGGCTGGCTCAATGTTGAAAAGTTGTAGTGTTCTTGGTACAGGGCAGACCACAAGGTATAGCAAGGATAGCAAGGGTGATTGGGCGTGTGTGCGCGCTACTGGTCAGAGTGTATGTGTGTGTGTGTGTGCGTGCGTGCGTGCCTGTGCACGCTACTGGTCAGAGTGTATGTGTGTGCGTGCGTGCGTGCCTGTGCACGCTACTGGTCAGAGTGTGTGTGTGTGTGTGCGTGCGTGCCTGCCTGTGCACGCTACTGGTCAGAGTGTGTGTGCGTGCGTGTGTGTGTGCGTGCCTGCCTGCCTGTGCACGCTAATGATCAGAGGGAGTGTGTGTGTGTTTATGCATGTAAGTACGCATGAGACAGCCGTAACATTACTGTATTACATCGTCTGTTTATCAGCTTAGTTCCATTGTTTCAGCCTAACTCCAGGATTTCCAGACGCTGCACTTGATGAATTTATGAAATTGCTGCCTTTCAATTATTGATATACATGCACCTGTTAAGAAACTGATTTAGAACTGATGAGGCTCCATGGATTGATGAGGAATTGAACAACGGTATGGTTGAAGGAGATGGGGCAAAAGGAAGTGGCTAATAAGTCTGTCTGCACGTCTGACTGGCTGCAAATTCAGAAATGATGTGACTAAACTCAACAAAAAGAAGAAGAAACTGTATCATGAATGCCAAGAGCAATGATATAAAGGATGGTGGTTTTTTTTGGGGGGGGGAGTAGTTTAAATGAAATTATGGGCAGAAAGACGAATTCAACTCCATCTTTCATCGATGGCTTAATCATCACAAAACCATTTGATGTTTCCAATCATTTCAATGACTACTTCATCTACTTCATCGGCCAACAACGAACTGTGAGCCATCGTACTCATGTATAAAAAAAACGAATAATGAAAGAAAAGCAGTGCAAGTTTGAATTTTGTAAAGTTTTGTTAGTGTGGGAGAGGTGGGACAATGATTGTTATCGATCAATAATGACAAACCTCCTGGCAGTGGCAACTTAGATGGAAAGCTAATGAGGATGGTAGCTGACTCTATATCCACTCCTATCTGTCATATCTGTAATCTGAGCCTAGAGGAAAGTCTTTGTCCTCAGGCCTGGAGGGAAGCCAAAGTCATTCCACTACCCAACAGTGGTAAAGCGGCCTTGACTGGTTCTAACAGCAGACCTATCAGCTTGCTGCCAGCTCTTAGCAAACTGTTGGAAAAATAAGTGTTAGACCAACTACAATGCTACTTCTCTGTAAACAAATTAACAACAGACTTTCAGCATGCTTATAGAGAAGGGCGCTCAACATGTACTGCACTGACACAAATGACTGATGATTGGTTGAAAGAAATTGATAATATGAAGATTGTGGGAGCTGTACTGTTAGATTTCAGTGCAGTCTTAGATATTATTGACCATAACCTGTTGTTGAGAAAACGTACATGTTATGGCTTTTCAACCTCTGCCATATTGTGGATTCAGAGCCATCTATCTAATAGAACTCTGATGGTTTTCTTTATTGGAAGCTCCTCTAATGTCAAACACGTCAAATGTGGTGTACCACAGGGCAGCTCACTAGGTGCTCTATTCCTTTCTATTTTTACCAATGACCTGCCATTGGCATTAAACAAATCATGTGTGTCCATGTATGCTGATGATTCAACCATATACGCATCAGCAACCACAACTAATGATGTCACTGAAACCCTTAGCAAAGAGTTGCAGTCTGTTTTGAAATGGGTGGCCAGTAATAAACTGGTCCTGAACATCTCTAAAACTAAGATCATGGTATTTGGTACAAATCATTCGCTAAGTTCTAGACCTCAGCTGAATGGTGTTTCTGTTGAACAAGTTGAGGAGACTAAATTACTTGGCGTTACCTTGGATTGTAAACTGTCATGGTCGAAACATATAGATTCAATGGTTGTAAAGGTGGAGAGAGGTCTGTCTGTAATAAAGAGATGCTCTGCATTTTTCACACCACACTCCACAAAGCAAGTTACAAGGGTCTAGCTTTATCTTATTTTGATTATTGTCCAGTCATGTGGTCAAGTGCTGCAAAGAAAGACCTAGTTAAGTTGCAACTGGCCCAGAACAGAGCGGCACGTCTTGTTCTTCACTGTAATCAGAGGGATAATATAAATACTATGCTGCCAGTCTCTCTTGGCTAAGAGTTGAGGAAAGACATTAATAAGAAACATGAATGTGTTGGAGATTCCAAATCGTTTGCATAGTCAACTTACACACAGCTCTGACAAACACTTACCCCACCAGACATGCCACCAGGGGTCTTTTCACAGTCCCCAGATCCAGAACAAATTCATGGAAACGTTCAGTACTATACAGAGCCATGAGTGCATGGAACTCCCTTCCATCTCATATAGCGCAAGTGAACAGAACCTGGTTTCAAAAAACAAATAAAGCAACTCCTCACGGCACAATGACTCTCCTCCATGTGACCTACTTATTGTGTGCATGTACTGACGTGTGTGTGTAACAGATGGATACACACACACTCTACATGTCAGTCTTTTGTCTGTAATGTCTCTTTGGTTATGTGTCAGACCCCAGTAAGTCTAGCTGTGTCCATCGACGTCGGCTAATGGGGATCCTTCCTAATAAATCAAATCTTTCCTGGCGTGTCTCTCTCTCTCTCTCTCTCTCTCTCTCTCTCTCTCTCTCTCTCTCTCTCTCTCTCTCTCTCTCTCTCTCTCTCAATACCGAACCAGAGACAGATATCATAATAAGAATTTGGTGTTTTTTTTAATCTTTATTTATTTGATTTGTCCTATTTCACACATACACACGTGGGAATTGGAAATGTGTTTTTTTGTACTGGAGCAATTAAGGTTAAGTGCCTTGCTCAAGGGCATATTGACAGATTTATTCACCTTGTCGGCTCGGAGATTCAAACCTGCCGCCCCTGCCGCCCATATGTAGGCTGTGGGATGGCATGCAGCAGTGTGGGTGGAGGTTTTGCAGTGCCTGCATAGGTTTGGCCGGGCGGTCATGTGTGAGTAGCTGAATGTTCTCTCAGAGATGACCTATAATCCTCTGGGCCCAGCATTTCAAAAATGATCTATCCGGATTTCGGCTATCGGATAGGATAAAATGCATAGAAATAGGATGAAAAGAATGGGACTCTCCTTTCAATTAATTAATTCGTCCGTTCTATTTATTCTGCACCAGGCGGTGTCAGAGAAAGGCCCTAAAAATGGTCAAAGACTCCAGCCACCCAAGTCATAGACTGCTACTACACGGCAAGCGGTACCGGTGAACCAGGTCTGGAACCAACAGGACCATGAACAGCTTCTACCCCCAAGCCATAAGTCTGCTAAATAGTTAACCAGTAGCTACCCGGACTAACACTTTAACTATCTGCATTGACCCTATTTGCACTAACTTCTCTGACTCATCACATACACTGCTGCTACTGTTTATTATCTATCCTGTTGCCTAGTCACTTTACTATATGTGTACATATCTACTTTACTAGATATGTACATATCTACCTCGATTACCTCGTGCCCCCGCACATCTACTCGGTACTGGTACCCCATGTATATAGCTAAGTTATGGTTACTCACTGATTTATTTACTCCTTGCCTTCTTATTTTTCTATCATCTCTATTTGTTTTCTCTCTGCATTGTTGGGAAGGGCCTGTATCTAAGCATTTCACTGTTAGTCTACACCTGTTGTTTACCAAGCACGTTACAAAGAACATTTGACTTGATTCATCATATCCGAATGCCGAAATCCAGAATGATTACTTTTGGAAAACTGGGCCCTGGTGATGAATTACAGTGGGTTAGGATGAGAGCTTCACATCCAGCCCACATGGGAATATCCCTTTCTGCAACTCCACTCACATAAAGACGCAAATGTGAGCACACATGCACACACACACAGACGGGAACGAGAAGTGCCAGACTTGGCTCGGGAAGTCAGGAACACACATCGTGGGAAACGACCTGGAAAAACTGAATGAAACAGGAGCCTTGTCTTTTCAAACCCCCGGTCACTGAAACCACGTATACAGTCCAGTCGGTAAATATTGGGACAGAGACTAATTTTTTCTGATTTTGTGTCTATACTCCAAAAGTTTTGGATTTCAAATCAAACATTGACTATGAGGTTAAAGGTCAGCGTTCATTTGAAGGGTTAACCATTTGCAAACGACAGCGGTTTTTGTACACGGCCCCCCCCCCCATTTCAGGGGAGCAAAAGTATTATGATAAACTCACTTAAATATGTGTTTTAGAGTAATAAAACGCTTAGTATTTGGTCCCACATTCATAGCACGCAATGAATAACGACATCAAGCTTGATTCTTGTCCAGTATTTTGCTGTTTGCTTCGGTTGTGTTTCAGATTACTTTGTGCCCAATAGAATTGAATGGTAAATAATGTATTGTGTCATTTTGGAGTCACTTTTATTGTAAATAAGAATAGAATATGTTTCTAAACACTTCTATATGAATGTGGATGCTACCATGACTACGGATAATCCGAAATGAAGAGTGAATAATGAATAGAGATTAAGTTAGACGGACAAATATCATAACCCCAAGACATGCTATCCTCTCACCATTAGAATAACGGGGAGGTTAGCATTTCTGGGGGTATGATATTTGTGCGTCTTTAACTTTCTCACTCATCATTATTCCCAATTCCCTCAGGATTATCCATAATCGTGGCACAGTAGCATCCACATTTAATGTAGAAGTGTTTTACACGTTCTATTCTTATTTACAAGACAAATGGGCACAAAATAATCTGAAACACAACCAAAACAAACAGCAATAGTCATTGTTTGATTTCAAATCCAAACTTTTGCAATACAGAACCAAAAGAAGGAAAGATGCTTTCCTGTCCCAATAATTGCAGAGGGCACTGTACTCTATACTTCTCTTGGAGGCTCGAAGAGGACAGATAATTCCAACCATACTCGATCTATCTGTCTATTCAACCAGTGGGGAGAGGATCTATATTGGATAAAAGCTGATATAATTGGCCATGCTACTCTCTCCGAACTGAATTGTCTCTCGAGAATGTGCTTTGTGTGTCTGTCTGTCTGTCTACTGGAGTGTGTGCGTGCGTGTGTTTCTTCTCCACCGTCCGTCCGTCTGTCTGTCTGCTGGAGAGGGTTGTTATTAGACAGCCCAGCAGCAGGTCCCTCCTGATGTTCTAACCACCTCCATTTGCACGGTGGCGGGTAGCCGCGTCGACATCGGTGGGCAGCCGGGTACATTAAACAGACAGGCTAATCAACCATACAGGAAGCTAGCGGTTGCTGTGGCTGAGCCCAGAGACTGGCGGCTTTTACCACTCGACTTCTACAGCAACAGGCTAACAGCCCCCATTAGGACTCAATTATCCCAGTCTTCACTGAGGAACAATATAACCTCCTCAGACAACGTCCATCAGACATCATCAGCCGCCAGCCAAGCCCACAAACACAAAAGAGCTGCTTAAACCTGGCCCACTCTGTGTTACACCACTGGCTACGTTTAATACTATAATACTGTACCCCTAAAAGGCAGAGAAAATGATACAGAACACATGGTGATGCTCCTAATTATCAGAATTGTCACATATACTCTCTCTCTGGCCTTTAGGTCACCAGACTGCTGATTATTACGCACTCCTGTCACCATTGTCACGCGTACCAGTGCTTAGTGACACTCACCTGGAGTCCATCACCTCCTTGATTACCTGCCCTATTTATGTCACTCCCTTTGGTTCCTTCCCCAGGCATTATTGCTTCTGTATCTGTTTCATGTCGGTGCGCTGTTCGCGTTTCCTGTTTTGTTAAATTTTATTTATTTATTAAATGTATTCACTTCCTGAACTTGTTGCCCGACTCTCAGCGTACATCGTTCCAATAGTAGTATTCATTTAAACTTTCCCTTTTGTTCCGGGTCAATTTGTCACACCCTGATCTGTTTCACCTGTCTTTGTGAATGTCTCCACCCCCTTCCAAGGTGTCGCCCATCTTCCCCATTATACCCTGTGTATTTATACCTGTGTTCTCTGTTTGTCTGTTGCCAGTTCGTTTTGTTTCGTCAAGCCTACCATTGTTCTTCCCTTTGCTCCGGTCTCTCGATTGTTCCTGTTTTCTAGTTTTCCTGGTGTTGACCGTTATGCCGGCCCTGACCCTGACCCTTCCAGCCGTCCTGTACCTTTGCCCCACCTATCTGGATTACTGACCCCTGCCTGCCTTTTGCCTGCCCCTGTTTGGATTAATAAACTGTTGTTACTTCGACGTTGTCTGCACCTGGGCCTTACCTGAAGCGTGATAAAATGTATGACCTTGATGTACTTAATGTACTTAAATTGACCCAGAACATGAACGGTGTAGGCGGAATCGAACACAAGGGAAGGGATACAAAAAATGGAGGGAACATTCACTGACTGTACCATTAGCAAACAGCCCAACAGTAGCAAAGCACCACGGTGTTGTTTAGGGGAGGACTTACTGTAGTGTCTCATCTCAGCACATTTCCCTGGAGTCCGGATGGCAGGACCAGAGAGGAAGAGAGGGACAACAGAACAATACGAGGGATGCTGCTTGTCCCTGTGGTCATTTACAATGTGCTGGCAGAGGGAGAGCCAGATAAGAGTTTGGATCACTGCCACCGTGGGGTTGTCTCCCGCTCTGGAATTGACCGTCCATCAATCCCAGGCAAAGGACGAGCCAGGCAACTTGATTGGAGCGCAAGACGAGATTTTGTGATCCAATGACCTCCAAGAGAATGTGTCATAGTGCATAGTGTTCACAGACATACACACAGAGAGTATACACTAGAGTGTAGAAAACATGAGGAACACATTCCTAATATTGATTTGCACCCCCGTTTGCCCTCAGAACACCCTCAGTTCGTCTGGGTATGGACTCTACAAGGTGTTGAAAGCGTTCCACAGGGATGCTGGCCCATGTTGACTCCAATGCTTCCCACAGTTGGGTCAAGTTGTCTGGATGTCCTTTGGGTGGTGGTGCATTCTTGATACACATGGGAAACTGTTGCGAGTGAAAAACCCAGCAGTGTTGCAGTTCTTGACACACTCAAACCGGTGCGCCTGGCACCAACTACCATACCCCGTTCGAAGGCACTTCAATATTTTGTCTTGCCCATTCACCCTCTGAATGGCACATATACACAATCAATGTCTCAATTGTCTCAAGTCTCAAAAATCCTTCTTTAACCTGTCTCCTCCCCTTCATCTACAGTAATTGAAGTGGATTTAACAAATGATATCAACAAGGGACCATAGCTTTCACCTGGATTAACCTGGTCACTCTGTCATGGAAAGAGCAGGTGTCCCTAGTGTTTTGTACACTCAGTGTATACATAGTCGTGTGCAAAGAAACACAAACGTCCACACATACACAACCATTCGTACACAGACTCACACAAAGCGTGGCAGGTATGCATTCAATACACTCCCTCCCACACACACACACACACACACACACACACACACACACACACACACACACACACACACACACACACACACACACACACACACACACACACACACACACACACACACACACACACACACACACATCCGGAACTCCCCTAATCCCAATCTGTCCCTCACCTTGTGTTCTGGCCCTGAAAATGAGTCCATACTCCTGAGAGCCACGGGAGAGAGCGAGCGAGCGACGGTAACGAGGGGAGGGAGAGAGAGAGCGTGTCAGGAAGTAGATTATTTCTGCTGAGCGCCATCTGGAAGTTGCAAGGTAGATAAACAATGACAGGAGCTGCATCCCATCTCATCTCCCAAACCGGTCGACACACACACACACACACACACACACACACACACACACACACACACACACACACAAATAATGCACAGCCGCCATCGCCGGCGCTCTTGCTCACCACGCCAAGGATTGTCAGGGATTCTGGGCTTATCAATCGGCGGCCAGATACCAACTGGAACGGCAGAGCAAACAAAGGGACGGGGGAAAAAACTACGGTAATTTCAGGCAACAATGAGAACACAAATGGGATGATGTCAGAAAGCTATTCTTTCGGCGGCCGTGTATTTAATCTGGTCAAGCCTCCCCAAATCTCTGCAATCTCTCCAGTGAGCAGAGAGGGAGAAAATCAGCCAGCCAATCCCCCAAAATAGGAACTTGGTATGGAATTGGATAAGGGATATGGACGGATATGGATGGTTAGCAAGGAAAGTGCAGACTGTCTGCTGCTGCAGTACTGGATGGGGAATCTGATTAACACAACCACGAAAAGCATTACTGTAGCTTGCACAATGAGGCCTGAAGCAATGCTTACTACAGGATTCCATGCTGCTAAAGCCAACACAACACGCAAGGGCAACAGCTGCAGCTACGATCCACATTGGAGACTACTGCCTGTAGGGTGGGCTGGGGGTTGGGTGGGCTGTGGTAGGGTGAGCCTGGGGTGAGCCTGTCATAGGAGCCATGCCATGGGGGAAGGGAAGAGATAGAGAGGGGGGTGGACAGGGTGTTGGTGAGACAGTGACAGGGCCCCTCAGGCAGCAAGGAGGAACCACACCTGAATCCAGCCTCTCTCTCTCTCTCTCTCTCTCTCCAGACTCAGCCACGTGGCAGCTGGCCTCTTCTACTCCAATGGCCCTGATGCAGTGACGAGGGAGTCAGGTGGCTGGGCTGAGAGATGGGGAAGGAGGGAGAGGTTGACAAATGAGCCTGGTCAGGTAACATCCACAAACGTGGAGGGAGGGAGGGAGGGAGGGAGGGAGGGAGGGAGGGAGGGAGGGAGGGAGGGAGGGAGGGAGGGAGGGAGGGAGGGAGGGAGGGAGGGAGGGAGGGAGGGAGGGAGGGAGGGAGGGAGGGAGTGTCTGTCGGCTCATATCGGATCATCCGCAGAAATCTGTGGGCCGATTGCAAAGCGGTCCGGTCAGGGGAGACTTTAAATCCTCCCTCCGTAGGTCTGTTAGCGATTCTGATTGAGAGGACAACGGAGAGAGGGGAGTCAGGGAGGACTCTCCCTGGGAAGGTTTTCACTGAGATAGATCTGATGAAACAGAACAGGGACGACAAGCAGGAAGAAAAGCTTGCCATGTCCCAAATGGCAGCCTATTCACCACATGGGCCTATGGGCCCTAGTCAAAAGTATTGCACTACATAGCAATTAGGGTTCAATTTCGGACCTGGCCCCCGTCTGTACTCACGGGAAGCGTGGGACTTTGGGCCGGGTGCATCACATATTTATACCCTGATGGACGAGAAGGAAAAGGAGAAATGGAAAAGCGTATAGCTGAGAGAAGAAACCCAAATCTGAACTGAGAGAATAGATCCCTGTTTGAGCACATCTCAGTGTGGAGGAAGAGTTTCTCTGGCCCACGTTTGGGAGCAAAAGGCTCAGTCTATAATCGTGTTAAGGCTTTTGGCTAAACAAGTGTCCTCTCTTCTTCTGTATTTAAAGCTTGATGAATGCCCATTGTCTGGCTGTTATTCAACACAGCAGTCCCTTTGCCAGGCACGCACACACACACACACACACATAAACGTCCAAACTCCAATTAGTACAACCAGCCAAGAATCAGCGTCACTGGTCTAACTACCTTAGGTAAACACAAACAACAACATCTTGGCATAAACTTGCTCTTGGCACATTTTTAAAAAAAGACACATTTTATGTTCCAATCCTTCGCCAGAGGTCGTGAACAGTCCTCCCACTGTTGTCTCGTTATCCTTGCAATAGGCAATATTGTGCCGAGCAGCTCCATTTATCTTCACTACCTTTTAAGAGAGCAGGGAATGAGGATGAGTGTTACCGCTAACAGCAAAACATGTATCTTTCATGGCATACGTGTTCAAGCCATTTGTTCTGTCGCTTCACTGAAACTGTATGAGAGACTCTGCAGCTACACAATAGACTAGAGGCCTCGACATCTCCTCCTCCTCCTCCTCCTCCTCCTCCTCCTCCTCCCTCTCCTCCTCCTCCCTCGTCTCTCCACTCACTCGGAGCCATTCAGCTTGAAGAGTGTGCTTTTTTGTGCCCACCTCCATTTCCAACCCGTGAGCAGAAAACCTTCATTAGCATACTGATGGTGATGGCGTACATCTAGCCTAGTCATAGCAACTCCGCATTACTAGACCTGACATGTTGTGGGGGGTGGGGCCTGAGGTTTGTTCACACTTGTTTTCATTGTCATTTAGCCTTTGTCACACCACTGTAATCCAAGACACAAACATACGCTCACCGGACACAATTGCAGCTTTCAGACATACACACACACACACACACACACACACACACACAGGCCGTGATTACAGCACGCAAATACACACACAGTCAGTGGACTGACTAATCACCCATCTGGAGCAGCCTTTTCCAGGGCTGGATGACAAAGCGCCCATCCCTACAGGTTAATGCCCTTGGATCAAACAGTTTAGCTCATATTACAGTGACGCGGGTCAGGGGGGCTGGTGACTGACCGGACAAGGAAGTGGCGACATCACAGATAAGAACATGACTACACTGGCTGCAGGCGCTGCTGTCAAGGCCGTAGTGCCTTTCCTCGAACTCAAAAACAGTCCCGAGTCAAGGACAAGGAGAGGGTGAGCTGAGCCAGAACAGAACAGGAGAAAAAGCCATTTCCATGTGGCTAGTTTGTGAAGTGAAATACCCTTTGTGGCTAAACGGCTTTTACTGCGAAAGCTCTGGTTCTGTATAAGTGCTGGTGCCAGCTAAGCAAACTAAGCTGACTGTTTCTGGCCGAGGCCCTTTGAAAACAGCCCGTAGAGTAATCCCAAAATGCCTTATACATTGCGAA
Organism: Oncorhynchus masou masou; assembly: GCF_036934945.1. Taxonomy (NCBI): domain Eukaryota; kingdom Metazoa; phylum Chordata; class Actinopteri; order Salmoniformes; family Salmonidae; genus Oncorhynchus; species Oncorhynchus masou. The sequence goes on from NC_088233.1 coordinate 41,532,348, forward strand.
GAGACTGGTTGTGCAACTAGGCTGTGCGCTGGGCTGATCCAGGTAAGACTGCTTGTTCTCTGTGGCCCCTGGCAGCAAGGCTCAAACTGGGATAACACTGGAACAGGGCCAGGGGGCCATTAGAGTGGAGAGAGGGACTGAATCCCAAATGGCACCCTATTCCCTATTTAGTGCGCTACTTTTGATTGCGGGCCCTGGTAAAAAGTAGTGCACTCAATAGGGAATAGAGTGCCATTTCCAGAAGCAACCAATGTCTGTTTGACACGGTAGTTGGAACATGACATTCTCAAAGACCAAGGAGGACTTTACGCGAGCCGGACTCGAAGATGCTATAGGGGAACTATAGGAGAGCCAGGCAGCTGTTTCATTCAACTTCTCAGATAACAAACACAGCCTCTCAAATTGAATACAGCCAGGCCTAACAAGCTGAAGGGCCGAGAGCAAGCTGGCATGCAAATCAATGTTTTGATCCACGGTCGATGTGGCGGGACTGGGGTAAATCACTGACTCACCTTCCTTAGTTGCCTGATTAGGACCTGCGGCCCGATATTATTGAGGAATGTCACCGTACATGTGGACGAGTAAATCAGACAACAAGCGCTTCCCTTGAAATGCATGAAACTATGTTCAGGTGGTAAATATTCAAGGACAAAAAACATACTCCAGAGAGAGCTTGGCTTGCGCCATCAGTACATACCAGCTGACCGACTGTAATGGTTCCTAACCACATCCTCTACTGGACTCGGTCACATGATCAGAGGCAGAGGGACACTGATTCTCCTCAGACAGGGAGGAGGAACCTTCAATACTCTTGTTACCACAGCCACAAAGTCAAAATCGGCTATATCGTTAAAATTAAACAAATCAAAATGAGCTTTTTGGTCTTAATTTAAGGTTAGGGCTAGGCATAAGGTTAGTAGTGTGGTTAATGTTAGGGTTGGTTTAAAATCTGATTTTAAGAAGAGACAATTGTAGAAATAGGCGAGGTGTATGACTTTGTGTCAACTAGTAACGACTGAAAAGCCCGACGAAGGTCTAATAAGATGAGAATTAGTGATCTGTGGAGCATCAAGACCACTAGTGTGTTGAAGTTGACTTCCTTAGTCATAACTCATACCACAGGACAACTCTCTTTATAGTCCAGAAATAATCTGCCCATTCAGAGTCCCAAATAAAATGTCACTTGTTTTTTTCTGGCTAAATGTATCTCGATAATGTATAGATGAAAGATGAATTTTCAATTTGGATTACTTCAAAGTGATACAAATGAAGGTTTTATGAATTATAAATACAGCAGTTTAGTACAACTGGAAGGTCAGATTTCTCCGGGTAATTGTGACGCGGAGGCCGACTGATCATTTATCTCGTGCACATTCTATCTCTACCTCTCCATCCATGACTACAGCAACACATCAACAACACATCAACATTACATATCGGGACTCACAAATGAGAGTCGAGTGACACGGAATAAATGTGTCATTTAGCTGACAAATGCAAGTCGTAATGGTTAATAATATTGTCTCCCGGCTGTCAGTCCATCTGTGCGTCTATCTGTCTGTGCGACAGCTGATAGGCCAACGCAGGAGCGCCGATTTGAAAACACTGGTGGGTCTGTAATTACAAAGTTCCTTTGATATCGCTAGCTTAAGCTTCTGAATGAAAACTGGAATTGAGGTCGATTTTCATTCAGCAAGGGATTGAGAATATTTTCTTAGTGGAACACTTGCTAGTTGGACCATATTTCAGACTTCTCAGCACAACTAGTGCCAGCAGCATGTTGGACACTATGGATAATAATCGCGGAAGCCAGCTCTGTCTACTGGTATGTGAAGCTAGCTAGCAAATTGAGCTCTCTAGAAAACCGATAGATCCACACGATTGCTTGCTAATATGCATAGCCTACCGGTGGGTGATTAGTCTACAGCCAAATAAACTTTCATACGCTTGCAAACTTTGCTGGAGTTGCTAGCTTGCTTAGGTAATTGTTTTCCTCTTGGATGTGGAGTTTAATTTTGCAACCTTTTGATGGAAAATGTATTCAATCCAATAGCTGTTGAGGGTCGACTTTTTCAAGTGTTGGTTGGCACTGCTAGAGACTGGGATATGTTTCATATTGCGTCAGACAACAACATTGACGAATACGCTGATTCGGTGTGCGAGTTCATTAGAACGTGCGTTGAAGATGTCGTTCCCATAGCAATGATTAAAACATTCCCAAACCAGAAACCGTGGAATGATGGCAGCATTCGTGTGAAACTGAAAGCGCAAACCACTGCTTTTAATCAGGGCAAGGTGACTGGAAACATGACCGAATACAAATAGTGCAGCTATTCCCTCCGCAAGGCTATCAAACAAGCTAAGCGTCAGTATAGAGACGAAGTAGAATCTTAATTCAACGGCTCAGACACAAGAGGTATGTGGCAGGGTCTACAGTCAATCACGGACTACAAAAAGAAAACCAGCCCAGTCACGGACCAGGATGTCTTGCTCCCAGGCAGACTAAATAACTTTTTTGCCCGCTTTGAGGACAATACAGTGCCACTGACACGGCCTGCAATGAAAACATGCGGACTCTCCTTCACTGCAGCCGAGGTGAGTAAAACATTTAAACGTGTTAACCCTCGCAAGGCTGCAGGCCCAGACGGCATCCCCAGCCGCGCCCTCAGAGCATGCGCAGAACAGCTGGCTGGTGTGTTTACGGACATATTCAATCAATCCCTATCTCAGTCTGCTGTTCCCACATGCTTCAAGAGGGCCACCATTGTTCCGGATCCCAAGAAAGCTAAGGTAACTGAGCTAAACGACTACCGCCCCGTAGCACTCACTTCCGTCATCATGAAGTGCTTTGAGAGACTAGTCAAGGACCATATCACCTCCACCCTACCTGACACCCTAGACCCACTCCAATTTGCTTACCGCCCAAATAGGTCCACAGACGATGCAATCTCAACCACACTGCACACTGCCCTAACCCATCTGGACAAGAGGAATACCTATGTGAGAATGATGTTCATCGACTACAGCTCGGCATTTAACACCATAGCACCCTCCAAGCTCGTCATCAAGCTCGAGACCCTGGGTCTCGACCCCGCCCTGTGCAACTGGGTACTGGTCTTCCTGACGGGTGAGGGTAGGCAACAACATCTCCACCCCGCTGATCCTCAACACTGGGGCCCCACAAGGGTGCGTTCTGAGCCCTCTCCTGTACTCCCTGTTCACCCACGACTGCGTGGCCACGCACGCCTCCAACTCAATCATCAAGTTTGCGGACGACACAACAGTGGCTTGATTACCAACAACGACGAGACGGCCTACAGGGAGGAGGTGAGGGCCCTCGGAGTGTGGTGTCAGAAAAGTAACCTCACACTCAACGTCAACAAAACTAAGGAGATGATTGTGGACTTCAGGAAACAGCAGAGGAAACACCCCCCTATCCACATCGATGGAACAGTAGTGGAGAGGGTAGTAAGTTTTAAGTTCCTCGGCATACACATCACAGACAAACTGAATTGGTCCACCCACACAGACAGCATCGTGAAGAAGGCGCAGCAGCGCCTGTTCAACCTCAGGAGGCTGAAGAAGGAGGCTGTCACCAAAAGCACTCACAAACTTCTACAGATGCACAATCGAGAGCATCCTGGCGGGCTGTATCACCGCCTGGTACGGCAACTGCTCCGCCCACAACCGTAAGGCTCTCCAGAGGGTAGTGAGGTCTGCACAACGCATCACCGGGGGCAAACTACCTGCCCTCCAGGACACCTACACCACCCGATGTTACAGGAAGGCCATAAAGATCATCAAGGACAACAACCACCCGAGCCACTGCCTGTTCACCCCGCTATCATCCAGAAGGCGAGGTCAGTACAGGTGCATCAAAGCTGGGACCGAGAGACTGAAAAACAGCTTCTATCTCAAGGCCATCAGACAGTTAAACAGCAACCACTAACATTGAGTGGCTGCTGCCAACACACTGACTCAACTCCAGCCACTTTAATAATGGGAATTGATGGGAAATTATGTAAAATATATCACTAGCCACTTTAAACAATGCTACCTAATATGATGTTTACATACCCTACATTATTCATCTCATATGTATACGTATATACTGTACTCTATATCATCCACTGCATCTTTATGTAATACATGTATCACTAGCCACTTTAACTATGCCACTTTGTTTACATTCTCATCTCATATGTATATACTGTACTCGAGCAGATAACGGCGCTACCGTTGCAACGCTTTAGGCGGCCTATATTGTTGAACTTGTCTATATACCGTAAAATATGAATACATTTTACTGTTGTAACATTCAAAGCTGACTCCACTTGTAAATGGTCATTTTTTATCCAGTAGAGTAACGTACATGCTTGTTGTAGGCTACAAGCAAACAAGAACACCAGCCGTCTAAAAGCTGTTTGATACTGACTGATCGAAAGGTTGCTGGCCCAGTGGCCGCTTGAGAACTTTCAGATAGAGTATGTTATGACATCTCGCCTGGGTTCGGTTACATTATGTCTCGTCTGGGTTTGGTTACATGATGTCTCCCCTGGGTTTGGTTACATGATGTCTCCCCTGGGTTTGTTTACATTATGTCTCGCCTGGATTTGGTTACATGATGTCTCCCCTGGGTTCGGTTACATGATGTATCCCCTGGGTTTGGTTACATGATGTCTCCCCTGGATTTGGTTACATGATGTCTCGCCTGGATTTGGTTACATTATGTCTCGCCTGGGTTTGGTTACATGATGTCTCCCCTGGGTTTGGTTACATTATGTCTTGCCTGGATTTGTTTACATTATGTCTCGCCTGGGTTTGGTTACATGATGTCTCCCCTGGGTTTGGTTACATGATGTCTCCCCTGGGTTTGGTTACATGATGTCTCGCCTGGATTTGGTTACATTATGTCTCGTCTGGGTTTGTTTACATTATGTCTCGACTGGGTTTGGTTACATGATGTCTCCCCTGGGTTTGGTTACATGATGTCTCCCCTGGGTTCATTACATCTCCCTGTCTCCCTCCCCTGGGTTTGATGTCTCCCCTGGGTTCGGTTACATGATGTCTCCCCTGGGTTCGGTTACATGATGTCTCCCCTGGGTTCGGTTACATGATGTCTCCCCTGGGTTTGGTTACATGATGTCTACCCTGGGTTACATGATGTCTCCTGGATTTGGTTACATGATGTCTCCCTGGGTTTGGTTACATGATGTCTCCCCTGGGTTTGGTTACATGATGTATCCCCTGGATTACATGATGTCTCCCCTGGGTTCGGTTACATGATGTGTCTCCCCTGGGTTCTCCCCTGGGTTACATGATGTCTCCCCTGGGTTTGGTTACATGATGTCTCCCCTGGGTTTGGTTACATGATGTCTTGCCTGGATTTGGTTACATGATGTCTCCCCTGGGTTCGGTTACATGATGTCTCCCCTGGGTTTGGTTACATGATGTATCCCCTGGATTCGTTTACATGTCTCCCCTGGGTTCGTTTACATGTCTCCCCTGGGTTCGGCCTTTTGATGATGTCTCCCCTTACATTATGTCTCGCCTCCCCTGGGTTTGGTTACATGATGTCTCCCCTGGGTTCGGTTACATGATGTCTCCCCTGGGTTCGGTTACATGATGTCTCCCCTGGGTTTGGTTACATGATGTCTCCCCTGGGTTCGGTTACATGATGTCTCCCCTGGGTTCGGTTACATGATGTCTCCCCTGGGTTCATGGTCTCCCTGGGTTACATGATATGTCTCCCTGGGTTTGGTTACATGATGTCTCCCCTGTTTGGTTACATGATGTCTCCCCTGGGTTTGGTTACATGATGTCTCCCTCCTCCCCTGGGTTTGGTTACATGATGTCTCCCCTGGGTTTGGTTTATGTCTCCCCTGGGTTTTACATGATGTCTCCCCTGGGTTCGGTTACATGATGTCTCCCCTGGGTTCGGTTACATGTCTCCCCTGGGTTTGTCTCCCCTGGGTTCAGTTACATGATGTCTCCCCTGGGTTCGGTTACATGATGTCTCCCCTGGGTGGGATGTCTCCCCTGGTTACATGATGTCTCCCCTGGGTTTTACATGATGTCTCCCCTGGGTTCGGTTACATGATGTCTCCCCTGGGTTCGGTTACATGATGTCTCCCCTGGGTTCGGTTACATGATGTCTCCCCTGGGTTCGGTTACTCCCCTGGGTTCGGTTATGATGTGATCCCCTGGGTTTGGTTACATGATGTCTCCCTGCCATGGTCTTTTCGGTTACATGATGTCTCCCCTGGGTTCGGTTACATGATGTCTCCCCTGGGTTTGGTTACATGATGTCTCCCCTGGATTCGTTTACATGTCTCCCCTGGGTTCGTTTACATGTCTCCCCTGGGTTCGGTTACATTATGTCTCCCCTGGGTTTGGTTACATGATGTCTCCCCTGGGTTTGGTTACATGATGTCTCCCTTTTGCCTGATGTCTCCCCTGGGTTCGTTACATGATGTCTCCCCTGGGTTCGGTTACATGATGTCTCCCCTGGGTTCGGTTACATGATGTCTCCCCTGGGTTCGGTTACATGATGTCTCCCCTGGGTTCGGTTACATGATGTCTCCCCTGGGTTCGGTTACATGATGTCTCCCCTGGGTTCGGTTACATGATGTCTCCTCTGGGTTTGGTTACATGATGTCTCCCCTGGGTTCGGTTACATGATGTCTCCCCTGGTCTGCCCTGGTTTCGGTTACATGATTCCCCTGGGTTACATGATGACTCCCCTGGGTTTGGTTCCCCTGGGTTTGGTTACATGATGTCTCCCATGATGTCTCCCCTGGGTTACATGATGTCTCCCCTGGGTTTGGTTACATGATGTCTCCCCTGGGTTCGGTTACATGATGTCTCCCCTGGGTTTGGTTACATGATGTCTGTCCCCTGGGTTCGGTTACATTATGTCTCCCTGGGTTTGGTTACATGATGTCTCCCCTGGGTTCGGTTACATGATGTCTCCCTGGGTTCGTTTACATGATGTCTCCCTGGGTTTTACATGATGTTACATGATGTCTCCCCTGGGTTCGGTTACATGATGTCTCCCCTGGGTTCGGTTACATGATGTCTCCCCTGGGTTCGGTTACTCCCCTGGGTTCGGTTACATGATGTCTCCCCTGGGTTTGGTTACATGATGTCTCCCCTGGGTTCGGTTACATGATGTCTCCCCTGGGTTCGGTTACTCCCCTGGGTTCGGTTATGATGTCTCCCCTGGGTTCGGTTACATGATGTCTCCCCTGGGTTCGGTTACATGATGTCTCCCCTGGGTTCGGTTACATGGTTACATGATGTCTCCCCTGGGTTCGGTTATGATGTCTCCCCTGGGTTCTGTCTGCCCTGTTTTCGGTTACATGATGACTCCCCTGGGTTCGTTTACATGATGACTCCCCTGGGTTCGTTTACATGATGTCTCCCCTGGGTTTGGTTACATGATGTCTCCCCTGGGTTCGGTTACATGATGACTCCCCTGGGTTCGGTTACATGATGACTCCCCTGGGTTCGTTTACATGATGTCTCCTCTGGGTTTGGTTACATGATGTCTCCCCTGGGTTCGGTTACTCCCCTGGGTTCGGTTATGATGTCTCCCCTGGTCTCCCCTGGGTTTGGTTACATGATGTCTCCCCTGGGTTCGGTTACATGATGTCTCCCCTGGGTTCGGTTACATGATGTCTCCCCTGGGTTCGGTTACATGTCTCCCCTGGGTTTGTTTTGTCATCCCAACAGTTGGATATTTCATAATCACAAATGACTTAAATGAGACTTGCTCAGTCTGGCTTTAAGATAAATATAATTGACATTGATTACCATCCAAATGATGTAAACATGTTCACAATGGGCAATAAGTCTGTGATGACTTTTTCATACCACATTTTTTTATAGGTTTGTGTTACGACAGGCTCGTAACGCCCAGGCTGACAGTGCTTCTGTATGGAGCAGAGGTTCCCTGCCTTGAGCTGTGAGCGAGTCCTCTGCTTTGCTCTGAACAGCCTTCAACCGGTTTGGGAGGAGGACTGACCAGGCTGGCCTTACGGCACATGCCAGAGTCGCCCCGCCCTGCGCCAAAAACAACACAGGTCCACATATGTGGCCATAGATCACTCAATAGCCATCAAACCGTCGCGCTACGTTCTGTGAGCAAGCCCACCTTCGTAATTGGTTCCTCTGCAACAATTCCCACTCTGGATGACCAATATAAACAAGGCAATAATAATTGCCATCCAACCAAGACGCAAGATCCAGAATGTTGGAGAGGGTGAGTCATTCTCCCAAAGACAGAATATGAAAACATCTTGATTCAGAATGTTCTATGTTCTATACCTATAATCAGGACGGTATAAGATGGAGCTGAAAGAAAACGTCCAAACAATGTAATCCGGTTTCAAACGAAGAGTGATTCTGCTGGTGGCGGTATGAGCTCACAGTGTATCACAGTGTGTCTGACTGTGGGTTGATTGCACACCTCCAGGTAAGAGCTCCCACTCGCTGTCGCACACACAGGGCTGTGAAACGGATCTAACGCCTCTGAACTCTGCTGAGAGAGAGAGAGAGAGAGGAGAGAGAGAGGGGGCCAGAACCATATCATTACCACAGCCCACACTCTGGGATACACATGAGAGGGTGTGTGTGTGGGTGTGTGTGTGTGTGCGCGCGTCAGGGTCTGCTCTGGTCTGAACGAGTGCCATGGAGATGTTCGTCAAGCCAGAGCCAGTCAGAGCATGTCTGGACTGGGATGAGACCAAACGGAAAGAGTCGGAACTTAGAGAGACTGACACAAAGCCATTGGGGGCACTTTCACAGCAACACAGAGCAGGACCAGGATGTTCAATACAACAGCAGCACTCCAAACCTATGCTGTGGGTCTCAACACCACTCATGAATAAAAAAAAACAATATAACGGTGTGGAACAGGGGGGGGGGGGGTCGGGGGTGTTGTTGGGGAGGACTAATGGGGAAATTGCGTGATTTATAAGCCAAAAGTAAGAAATTATTACGAGCCAGTTGACAATAACAGCCCACAATCAGTCATAATTGTTTTTATGTGTGTGACATGACTGCAGATAGAGGGTTCTAATTGATATTCCAAACCGACTTTGTTAATTAAAGCGCTGATTATTCCACTGAGCAGACCTCGGCAACTGGAGGCGCTGCAGTGCCCTTTAGGAGACTGTTGTTCCCATTCCAAAACATTCACTGCTATTCCTGTGAGCCTGAATTTTAGCCAC